>NC_068450.1:20964322-21209322 GCF_023373465.1 Oncorhynchus keta | reverse complement strand
CCATTACCCTGGGCTTATCACCCGCCCAAAACCTGTTCTCCATTACCCCGGGCTTATCACCTGCCCAAAACCTGTTATCCATTACCCTGGGCTTATCACCTGCCCAAAACCTGTTATCCATTACCCTGGGCTTATCACCTGCCCAAAACCTGTTATCCATTACCCTGGGCTTATCACCTGCCCAAAACCTGTTAGCCATTACCCTGGGCTTATCACCCGCCCAAAACCTGTTCTCCATTACCCCGGGCTTATCACCTGCCCAAAACCTGTTATCCATTACCCTGGGCTTATCACCTGCCCAAAACCTGTTATCCATTACCCTGGGCTTATCACCTGCCCAAAACCTGTTATCCATTACCCCGGGCTTATCACCTGCCCAAATGTTCCAGCTCAGTGGTTGTATTACAAATAGCACCCTGTTCCTTATATAGGTCACTACTTTTGACCAGAGTCCTATGAGACCTGGTCAAAAGTAGTGCACTATAAAGGGCTGCCATTTAGGATGCAGGAAGTGACTCCCAGCCAGATCCCCTGCCTAGAGCAGTAATAGAACCCTAAAACCTCTCTCCATTCTCCTTTGTTGTTGTCTTTCCCTGCCGTCTTCCTCTGGGCGGGGGGCGTGGGAGATGGAGAGTGTGCCTCTTTGCCACAATGTTGATAAGACTTCACTTAGTGCCTTGAAACACCTCTGATTATTTCTCTGCCTCACGTCGACCTCGCCCCTCCCTTCCTCCTGCCTGCTTTGTGCCTTTCTCTTCCAGACATCTACAAGGCAATATAGTCCGCTGGGTCTAGGTTGGCAGCTCAAATCAGGATTAATGGGATGCTTTTAAGTAGCTAAGACTCTTGAAATGTGCTCTTTTGTAGTGTCAGAAAGGTCAAACCCCAAATCGTGGTTTTCATCTGATGTGAAGGCTTTGCATTGCTTAGTGTACAAGCCTCTCTGTCTCCAGCAGATGATAAACCAAAGGTGTGTGTGTGTGTGTGTGTGTGTGTGTGTGTGTGTGTGTGTGTGTGTGTGTGTGTGTGTGTGTGTGTGTGTGTGTGTGTGTGTGTGTGTGTGTGTGTGTGTGTGTGTGTGTGTCTGTGTCTGTGTCTGTGTCTGCGTGTATGTGTCTGCGTGTGTGTGTGTCTGCGTGTGTGTGTGTCTGCGTGTGTGTGTCTGTGTGTAAGTGTGTGTGTGCATGTGCGTATGTGTTTGAGTGTGTGGGGAAAACTTTCCTCTGGATGTGTTTGTGAAAGAGATAGTGTTTTGGAGTGATTGTGAATCTTGTCTGGTTTGTTTTTATTGATGTGTTTACTAGAAATTAGTTTTAAAGCTGCACAATTTTCTAACATTCTCTCCCCCTTCCTCTCTCTCCTTCTCTCAAACCCCCCTCCCCTCCCCTCTATCCACCAGAGGCATTTGAATTGGTGTTGCGTCACGGCCGTAACTCCACCCTGCTGGTGCTGAAAGCGGAGTTCCCAGGGCTGGGGGGCGGGGCCCAGGGGGCGGTGGGTCAGCTCTTCCTGGACGTGTCTCTCTACATCCTGGGCTCAGACTCCAGCGTGGAACACATGGTCCAGGCCTTCTTCACCCGCCTCTTCCCCCTGACCTACCGACACCTGCTGGGGGGTGGCACAGCACCCATATCTGAGGAATGCCTGCGGGGGTCGTGGAAGGACTCCATAGCATTCGGCCCCTACCCTAAACTCATTATGACTCGTTTGTCACGCTCCCTCCTGGCCACGCGTGTCTTCCTGCAGGCGCTGAACCTGGGCATTGAGGTGGTCAACACCACTGACCACCTGCGCCCAGGTAGGGACTGTGGGCGCGCCCTGCTGAGGCTGTGGTATTGCCCACACTGCCAGGACCTGCTGGGGGCCCCGGTCTGTAAAGGGTTTTGCCAGGCTGTAATGTCAGGGTGCCTGGGAGGTGCTGCGGAGGTACAGCCCCACTGGAGAGGGTATGTGGAGGGGCTAGGGAAACTGGCAGGGGCCATGAGGGGGGAGCAGGACATGGAGGCTGTGATGATGAGGTTACATGTGCTGGTCAGACTGGCCCTCAGACACGCTGTCAAAGCACGCCCCCGCCTACACACACTGGTGAGTAACAGGCAAGCATACGCTCGCACGCACACACAGAGCTGGCACCTAACATCCATATCAACATGCTGAGTCCCTCACAGACATACTAACATCCATATCAACATGCTGAGTCCCTTACAGACATACTAACAGCCATATCAACATGCTGAGTCCCTCACATACACACTAACATCCATATCAACATGCTGAGGCCCTCACATACACACTAACAGCCATATCAACATTCTGAGTTCCTCACAGACACACAAACAGCCATATCAACATGCTGAGTACTTCACAGATATACTAACAGCCATATCAACATGCTGAGTCCTTCACAGATATACTAACAGCCATATCAACATGCTGAGTCCCTCACAGATATACTAACAGCCATATCACAATGCTGAGTCCTTCACAGATATACTAACAGCCATATCAACATGCTGAGTCCCTCACAGATATACTAAAAGCCATATCAACATACTATCAAGTCACTCAGATACAAACCCACAGGGGTCAAACAGGGAGACCGGAGGGGTCAAGGCCATGACAAACAGGGAGACTGGAAGGGTCAAGGCCATGACAAACAGGGAGACCGGAGGGGTCAAGGCCATGACAAACAGGGAGACTGGAGGGGTCAAGGCCATGACAAACAGGGAGACCGGAGGGGTCAAGGCCATGACAAACAGGGAGACTGGAGGGGTCAAGGCCATGACAAACAGGGAGACTGGAGGGTCAAGGCCATGACAAACAGGGAGACTGGAGGGGTCAAGGCCATGACAAACAGGTGGAGACTGGAGGGAGGGGTCAAGGCCATGACAAACAGGGAGACTGGAGGGGTCAAGGCCATGACAAACAGGGAGACTGGAGGGGAGACTCAAGGCCATGACAAACAGGGAGACTGGAGGGGTCAAGGCCATGACAAACAGGGAGACTGGAGGGGTCAAGGCCATGACAAACAGGGAGACTGGAGGGTCAAGGCCATGACAAACAGGGAGACTGGAGGGGTCAAGGCCATGACAAACAGGGAGACTGGAAGGGTCAAGGACAAACAGGGAGACTGGAGGGGTCAAGGCCATGACAAACAGGGAGACTGGAGAGGGTCAAGGCCATGACAAACAGGGAGACTGGAGGGTCAAGGCCATGACAAACAGGGAGACTGGAGGGGTCAAGGCCATGACAAACAGGGAGACTGGAGGGGTCAAGGCCATGACAAACAGGGAGACTGGAGGGGTCAAGGCCATGACAAACAGGGAGACTGGAGGGGTCAAGGCCATGACAAACAGGGAGACTGGAGGGACAAACAGGAGACTCAAGGCCATGAGACAAACAGGGGAGACTGGAGGGGTCAAGGCCATGACAAACAGGGGAGACTGGAGGGGTCAAGGCCATGACAAACAGGGAGACTGGAGGGTCAAGGCCATGACAAACAGGGAGACTGGAGGGGTCAAGGCCATGACAAACAGGGAGACTGGAAGGGTCAAGGCCATGACAAACAGGGAGACTGGAAGGGTCAAGGCCATGAGACAAACAGGGAGACTGGAGGGGTCAAGGCCATGACAAACAGGGAGACTGGAGGGGTCAAGGCCATGACAAACAGGGAGACTGGAGGGGGCCATGACAAACAGGCTGGAGGGGTCATGACAAACAGGGAGACTGGAGGGGTCAAGGCCATGACAAACAGGGAGACTGGAGGGGTCAAGGCCATGACAAACAGGGAGACTGGAGGGGTCAAGGCCATGACAAACAGGGAGACTGGAAGGGTCAAGGCCATGACAAACAGGGAGACTGGAGGGGTCAAGGCCATGACAAACAGGGAGACTGGAGGGGTCAAGGCCATGACAAACAGGGAGACTGGAGGGGTCAAGGCCATGACAAACAGGGAGACTGGAGGGGTCAAGGCCATGACAAACAGGGAGACTGGAGGGGTCAAGGCCATGACAAACAGGGAGACTGGAAGGGTCAAGGCCATGACAAACAGGGAGACTGGAGGGGTCAAGGCCATGACAAACAGGGAGACTGGAGGGGTCAAGGCCATGACAAACAGGGAGACTGGAGGGGTCAAGGCCATGACAAACAGGGAGACTGACAAACAGGGAGACTGGAGGGTCAAGGCCATGGAGGGAGGGGTCAAGGCCATGACAAACAGGGAGACTGGAAGGGTCTAGGCCATGACAAACAGGGAGACTGGAGGGGTCAAGGCCATGACAAACAGGGAGACTGGAAGGGTCAAGGCCATGACAAACAGGGAGACTGGAAGGGTCAAGGCCATGACAAACAGGGAGACTGGAGGGGTCAAGGCCATGACAAACAGGGAGACTGGAGGGGTCAAGGCCATGACAAACAGGGAGACTGGAAGGGTTTAGTTAAGCAGTTGGGAAAGGGGTCGCCGGGAAAGCCAAAGTGGAAACAAGTGACAAGTCAAGGGGAGTTAGCAGATGGTATACACATCGTTGTGAGAGATATCGTAAACTTGAACAATGAATAAAACCACACTGTACCAGTCTAGTTAAGTGCCTGCCCTTCCAAGCCATGTCCTTTTCTAGCAGGCAGTCAGGAAAAACCCAGTGCCATGCTATGAAGCAAATCCTCCCCTCCTGCTCAGCGGGAGCACTGACCCTCTATGTGGGGTTTAAGCTGCGATAAATGTGTCCAGAATGGTTTCCGTGTGTAATTCTAAAGTGAAGGAGAAGTGCTCATGAAATATGGAGGTCTTTTCTGGAGAAGTTGCTGTTTTTTGTCTCTGGTATATGTGACAACATTTCACTCTCAGACCCAGCATCCCAGCGCTGAGCAACCAGGGTTCTTTTCTCAGACCCAGCTTCCCAGCACTGTGCGACCAGTGTTCTTTTCTCAGACCCAGCTTCCCAGCGCTGAGCAACCAGGGTTCTTTTCTCAGACCCAGCTTCCCAGCACTGTGTGACCAGGGTTCTTTTCTCAGACCCAGCTTCCCAGCACTGTGTGACCAGGGTTCTTTTCTCAGACCCAGCTTCCCAGCACTGTGTGACCAGGGTTCTTTTCTCAGACCCAGCTTCCCAGCACTGTGCGACCAGGGTTCTTTTCTCAGACCCAGCTTCCCAGCACTGTGCGACCAGGGTTCTTTTCTCAGACCCAGCTTCCCAGCACTGTGCGACCAGTGTTCTTTTCTCAGACCCAGCTTCCCAGCACTGTGCGACCAGGGTTCTTTTCTCAGACCCAGCTTCCCAGCACTGTGCGACCAGGGTTCTTTTCTCAGACCCAGCTTCCCAGCACTGTGCGACCAGTGTTCTTTTCTCAGACCCAGCTTCCCAGCACTGTGCGACCAGGGTTCTTTTCTCAGACCCAGCTTCCCAGCACTGTGCGACCAGGGTTCTTTTCTCAGACCCAGCTTCCCAGCACTGTGCGACCAGGGTTCTTTTCTCAGACCCAGCTTCCCAGCACTGTGCGACCAGGGTGCTTTTCTCAGACCCAGCTTCCCAGCGCTGAGCAACCAGGGTTATTTTCTCAGACCCAGCTTCCCAGCACTGTGCGACCAGGGTTCTTTTCTCAGACCCAGCTTCCCAGCACTGTGCGACCAGGGTTCTTTTCTCAGACCCAGCTTCCCAGCACTGTGCGACCAGGGTTCTTTACTCAGACCCAGCTTCCCAGCACTGTGCGACCAGGGTTATTTTCTCAGACCCAGCTTCCCGGGACTGTGCGACCAGGGTTCTTTTCTCAGACCCAGCCTTCCAGCGCTGAGTGACCAAGGTTCCTCTCTCACGCCCAACCTCCCAGAGCTGAATGACCAGGGTAATTGTCTCATGCCCCGCCTCCCAGCACTGGGCGCCCAGGGTTCCTCTCCCACTTCCAACCTCCCAGCACTGAGCGACCAGGGTTCGTCTTTCATGCCCAGTCTCCCAGCGTTGAGCGACCAGGGTTCCTCCCTCATGCCCAGGCTCCTAGCACTGAGCAACCAGGGTTTCTCCCTCATGCCCAGGCTCCTAGCACTGAGCGACCCGGGTTCTTTTCTCAGATCCATCCTCCCAGCACTGAGCTACCAGGGTTCTTTTCTCAGACCGAGTCTCCCAGACCGAGCCCTCAGTATGTGTGTGTGTGTGTGTGTGTGTGTGTGCATTGAAGGATACCAGTGCTGTGACTTCAGGACTACATTCTGAGTCTGGAAAAGGTTTTCCACCGTGTGTGGGTGTGTGTGTGTGTGCATTGAAGGATACCAGTGCTGTGACTTCAGGACTACATTCTGAGTCTGGAAAAGGTTTTCCACCGTGTGTGGGTGTGTGTGTGTGTGCATTGAAGGATACCAGTGCTGTGACTTCAGGACTACATTCTGAGTCTGGAAAAGGTTTTCCTCAGGAAGGCAGAATGTCATCCATGAATGGAAGTGACCTGTTATGTGGTTACACTGCAATATGACATTCTAGTCCCAATGGACTGTGCAGTGTGTGTGTATGTTTGTGAGCATGTGTTCATGTGCGCATGTGTGTGTGTGCATGTGTTTGTGTGTGTGTGTGCATGCACCTGTTTAGTGTTCCCCAGGACAGCTCCCTCCTCCGTGTTGTCATTGAGGGGACAGACAGATTCACCATCTCCCCTAATTCAATCCTGTCAAAGCGTGAGCGATAAACTGAAATTAGACAAAAACCTATTTGTCTTGAAATGCGCTAGTGTCAATGTGACATTGACTTTCACTGTCCCCTCCTTTACCTCCTCCTGTTATTGTGTGTGTGTGTACATGTTTGTGTGTTGTGTGTGTCCACATCTTCATGCAGTGGACTGGTCACTATGACATCACTGGAAACCACTGTATAGCACTGGTACATAGAGTTGAAGTCGAAAGTTTACATGCACTTAGGTTGGAGTCATTAAAACTCATTTTTCAACCACTCCACAAATGTTTTGTTAACAAACTATAGTTTTGGCAAGTCTGTTACGACATCTACTTTGTGCATGACACAAGTCATTTTTCCAACAATTGTTTACAGACAGATTATTTCACTTAAAATCCACAGTATCACATTTCCAGTGGGTCAGAAGTTTACATACACTAAGTTGACTGCCTTTAAACAGCTTGGAAAAGTCTAGAAAATTATGTCATAGCTTTAGAAGCTTCTGATAGGCTAATTGACACCATTTTAGTCAATTGGAGGTGTACCTGTGTATTTATTTCAAGGCCTACCTTCAAACTCAGTGCCTCTTTGCTTGACATCATGGGAAAATCAAAAGAAATCAGCCAAGACCTCAGAAACAAATTGTAGACCTTTTGTCACGTGCGTTGTAAGAAGTGGACCAAGATGCAGCGTTGTGAGCGTACCTATTCCTTTTTATTAGAATGTCGCCAACAAAAACAATAAACAATACAAAACGACTGTGAAGCTTAACAGGGCTATGATGCCTCTAACAAAGTTAAAATGTTGCCAACAAAACAAGAAATAACAAAACATAGAAAACAGAACATCGAATGACCCACCCAAATCACACCCTGACCAAACCAAAATAGTGACATAAAAAGGCTCTCTCAGGTCAGGGCGTGACAACCTCCACAAGTCTGGTTCATCCTTGGGAGCAATTTCAAAATACCTGAAGGTACCACGTTCATCTGTACAAACAATAGTACGTAAGTATAAACACCATGGGACCACGCAGGCGTCATAACGCTCAGAAAGGAGATGTCCTAGAGATGAACGTACTTTGGTGTGAAAAGTGCAAATCAATCCCAGAATAACAGCAAAGGACCATATGAAGATGCTGGAGGAAACAGGTACAAAAGTATCTATATGCACAGTAAAACGAGTCCTATATCGAAATAACCTGAAAGGCCGCTTCAGCAAGGAAGAAGCCACTGATCCAAAACCACAATTTAAAAGCCAGACTACGGATTGCAATTGCACATGGGGACAAAGATTGTACTTTTGAGGAATGTCCTCTGGTTTGATCAAACAAAAATAGAACTGCTTGGCCATAATGACCATCATTATGTTTGGAGGAAAAAGATGGAGACTTGCAAGCTTTAAGAACATCATCCCAACCGTGAAGCACAGGGGTGGCAGCATCATGTTGTGGGGGTGCTTTGCTGCGGGAGGGTCTGGTGCACTTCACAAAATAGATGGCAACATGAGGGAGGAAAATGATGTGAATATATTGAAGCAACATCTCAAGACATCAGTCAGGAAGTTAAAGCTTGGTTGCAAATGGGTCATCCAAATGGACAATGACCCCAAGCATACTTCCAAAGTTGTGGCAAAATGGCTTAAGGACAACAAAGTCAAGGTATTGGAGTGGCCATCACAAAGCCCTGACCTCAATCCTATAGAAAATGTGTGGGCAGAACTGAAAAGGCGAGCAAGGAGACCTACAAACCTGACTCAGTTACACCAGCTCTGTTAGGAGGAATGGGCTAAAATTCACCCAACTTATTGTGGGAAACTTGTGGAAGGCTACCCGGAGGGTTTGACCCAAGTTAAACCATTTAAAGGCAATGCTACCAAATACTAATTGAGTGTATGCAAACTTCTGACCCACTGGGAATGTGATGAAAGAAATAAAAGCTGAAATAAATAATTATCTCAACTATTATTCTGACATTTCACATTCTTAAAATAAAATGTTAATCCTAATTGACCTAAAACAGTTTTTTTGTGCCAGGATTAAATGTCAGGAATTGTGAATAACTGAGTTTAAATGTATTTAGCTAAGGTGTATGTAAACTTCTGACTTCAACTGTACGTGCTGGTGTGGTATACTCTAGCAATAGACAGATGCACATGGGACCTACTGTATTAAATCAAATCAAATCAAATGTTATTTGTCAAGTCCGCTGAATACATCAGGTGTAATAGACCTTACAGTGAAATGCTTACTTACAAGCCCTAACCAACAGTGCAAAATAGGTATTAGGTAAACAATAGATAAGTAAAGAAATACAAAATGAAGAGAAAACAGTCAAATGACAGTGAAAATAACAGTTGCGAGGCTGTATACAGGTGGTACCGGTACAGAGTCAATGTGCGGGGGCACCGGTTAGTCGGGCTAATTGAGGTAGTATGTGAGTGGAAGTATAGTTAAAGTGACTATGCATAGATGATAAACAGAGAGAGGGGTTTGGGGCGGGGGAGTGGCGGGACACAATGCAAATAGTCCAGGTAGCCATTTGATTACCTGTTCAAGAGTCTAATGGCTTGGGGGGTAAAAGCTGTTGAGAATCCTTTTGGTCGTAGACTTGGTTCTCCAGTACCGCTTGCCATGCGGTAGCAGAGAAAACAGTGTATGACTGAGGTAGCTGGGGTCTTTGACTATTTTTAGGGCCTTCCTCTGACACCGCCTGGTGTAGAGGTCCTGGATGGCAGGCAGCTTAGCCCCAGTGATGTACTGGGCCGTACGCACTACCCTCTGAAGTGCCTTGCAGTCAGAGGCCGAGCAATTGCCATACCAGGCAGTGATGAACAGTGTAGAACATTTGAGGATCTGAGGACATTTGAGGATCTTTTCAGTCTTCTTGGGGGGGAATAGGCTTTGCCGTACCCTCTTCACGACTGTCTTGGTGTGTTTGGACCATTCTAGTTTGTTGTTGATGTGGACACCAAGAAGCTTGAAGCTCTTAACCTGCGCCGCTACAGCCCCATCGATGAGAATGGGGGCTGAAACCTTACTAACATAATGCATAGTAAAATCACAACTACTGTGTGTCTGGTTCTGTACACCAACTAGCTGGCACATAACGTTCAGAGAACTAGAAATGTTTCTTAGAGCTTGGTGAGAGCGTGGCTGTCCTATTTTGCATACAATCTTCCCACAACTTTCTGGGAATGGTGCAGGATAGTTTCTTGGCTTTGGAACAATCTCAGCGCACATTTAAGGAACTTAACAAATAAACATGATTTTCCTTGTATTTCATTCGTTTAAGAGAACTTTTTGTAAAAGTTCAAAGATTTCTACAAAAAGTTCAAACATGGCTACGTAAAGATTTAATAAAGATAATGTTCTAGGAATGTTCTCCAACTCGTTTGACATTGGGAATGTTCTCAAATAGTTCAGAGAATGTTATGAAACAACATTCGTCTGTGGGAATTTCAGTATTTCAGCATGAATGTTTCTTCATAGTTCTATTTCAAGTCATGTTCTCAAATTGTGTTCTCAGAGCATTAATGAAACCTTCCAGTAAAACTGTCAAGGAACCAGAGTAAAACTGGCACGCCCTGGCCATAGAGAGGCTTTTATTCTCTATTTTGGTTAGGCCAGGGTGTGTCTCGGGTGGGCATTCTAGTTTCTTTAATTCTATGTTTTGTATTTCTGTGTGTTTGGCCGAGTGTGGTTCCTTAGCTGTGGGTAGTTGTCTTTGTTAGTGGCCTGTATAGCCGAAGTAAGCTTCACGGTCGTTTCCTTATTCTTTGTTTTATTGGCAACATTTATAAAGAAAAATAAATTTACACTCACCATGCTGCACCTTGGTCCGGTCATTTCCACCCTGACAACGATCGTGACAGAACTACCCACCACAAACGGACCAAGCGGCGTGGCCGGGAGGAGCAGCATTTTCTGGAGGAATGGACATGGGAGGACATCCTGAATGGGAAAGGATCCTGGACGTGGGAGGAAATCCTGAATGGGAAAGGATCCTGGACGTGGGAGGAGCTCCTGGCGGGAAAGGATCCTGGACGTGGGAGGAAATCCTGAATGAGAAAGGATCCTGGACGTGGGAGGAAATCCTGAATGGGAAAGGATCCTGGACGTGGGAGGAAATCCTGAATGGGAAAGGATCCTGGACGTGGGAGGAGATCCTGGCGGGAAAGGATCCTGGACGTGGGAGGAGATCCTGGTGGGAAAGGATCCTGGACGTGGGAGGAAATCCTGAATGGGAAAGGATCCTGGACGTGGGAGGAAATCCTGAATGGGAAAGGATCCTGGACGTGGGAGGAGATCCTGGCGGGAAAGGATCCTGGACGTGGGAGGAAATCCTGAATGGGAAAGGATCCTGGACGTGGGAGGAGATCCTGGCAGGAAAGGATCCTGGACATGGGAGGAAATCCTGGCGGGAAAGGATTGCCTGCTGTGGGAACAGGTGGAAGCAGTGAGGAAGGCGGAGGCAGAGAGAAAAAGGGCCCAGGATTACACAGAGTCACGGCTGGCACTAAAGACCGGGAGGCCACTCCCAAAAATGATTTTTGGGGGTGGCACACGAGGAGATTGGCTGAGTCAGGTTGGAGACCTGAGCCAACTCCTCATGCTTACCGTAGGGAGCGCGGTACTGGTCAGGCACCGTGTTATGCGGTGGAGCGCACGGTGTCTCCAGTGCGCATTCACGGCCCGGTGCACTACATTCCAGCTATCCTGTGCCGGCTCTGCGCACTGTGTCTCCAGTGCGTCTGCACAGCCCAGTGCTTCCCGTGCCAGCGCCCCACCTTTACCGTGCAAAGGTAACCATCCAGCCAGGATGGGTTGTGCAGGCTCTACGTTCGAGACCTCCAGTGTGCCTCCACGGCCCAGTGTATCCGGTGCCTGCTCCCAGAACCAGGCCTTCTGTATGTCTCCCCAGCCTGGTAAGCCCTGTGGCAGCTCCACGCACCAGGCTGCCTATACGTCTCCTCGCTCCAGTGATGATCCATGGCACGAAGCCTCCAGTGATGATCCATGGCACGAAGCCTCCAGTGATGAACCATGGCACGAAGCCTCCAGTGATGAACCATGGCATGAAGCCTCCAGTGATGATCCATGGCACGAAGCATCCAGTGATGATCCATGGCACAGCGCCTCCAGTGATGATCCATGGCATGGAGCCTCCAGTGATGATCCATGCCACGGAGCCTCCAGTGATGATCCATGGCACGGAGCCTCCAGTGATGATCCATGGCACGGAGCCTCCAGTGATGATCCATGGCACGGAGCCTGCAGTGAGGATCCATGGCACGGAGCCTGCAGTGATGATCCATGGCACGGAGCCTGCAGTGATGATCCATGGCACGAAGCCTCCAGTGATGAACCATGGCACGAAGCCTCCAGTGATGAACCATGGCACGAAGCCTCCAGTGATGATCCATGGCACGAAGCATCCAGTGATGATCCATGGCACAGCGCCTCCAGTGATGATCCATGGCACGGAGCCTCCAGTGATGATCCATGCCACGGAGCCTCCAGTGATGATCCATGGCACGGAGCCTCCAGTGATGATCCATGGCACGGAGCCTCCAGTGATGATCCATGGCACGGAGCCTGCAGTGATGATCCATGGCACGGAGCCTGCAGTGATGATCCATGGCACGGGACCTGCAGTGAGGATCCATGGCACGGGGCCTGCAGTGAGGATCCATGGCACGGGGCCTGCAGTGAGGATCCATGGCACGGGGCCTGCAGTGAGGATCCATGGCACGGAGCCTGTAGTGAGGATCCATGGCACGGAGCCTGTAGTGAGGATCCATGGCACGGGGCCTGCAGTGAGGATCCATGGCACGGGGCCTGCAGTGAGGATCCATGGCACGGAGCCTGTAGTGAGGATCCATGGCACGGAGCCTGCAGTGATGATCCATGGCACGGAGCCTGCAGTGATGATCCATGGCACGGGGCCTGCAGTGAGGATCCATGGCACGGGGCCTGCAGTGAGGATCCATGGCACAGAGCCTGTAGTGAGGATCCATGGCACGGAGCCTGCAGTGAGGATCCATGGCACGGAGCCTGTAGTGAGGATCCATGGCACGGAGCCTGCAGTGATGATCCATGGCACGGGGCCTGCAGTGAGGATCCATGGCACGGGGCCTGTAGTGAGGATCCATGGCACGGAGCCTGCAGTGATGATCCATGTCACGGAGCCTGCAGTGATGATCCATGGCACGGGGCCTGCAGTGATGATCCATGGCACGGAGCCTGCAGTGATGATCCATGGCACGGGGCCTGCAGTGATGATCCATGGCACGGGGCCTGCAGTGATGATCCATGGCACGGAGCCTGCAGCGACGGTCTCCAGTCCGGAGCCTCCAGCGACGGTCTCCAGTCCGAAGCCTGCAACGAGGGTCCCCAATCTGGGGCCTGCAGCGAGGGTCCCCAGTCCAGAGGCACCACCAAAGTGAGGGGAGCCAGAGGTGGAGCGGGGTCTGTGTCCCGCACCGGAGCCGCCACCGAAGTAGATGCCCACCCAGACCCTCCCCTATAGAGTCAGGTTTCACACCTTTGGGGGTACTGTCACGCACTGGTCATAGAGAGGCTTTTATTCTCTATTTTGGTTAGGCCAGGGTGTGACTAGGGTGGGCATTCTAGTTTCTTTAATTCTATGTTTTGTATTTCTGTGTGTTTGGCCGAGTGTGTTTCCCAATCAGAGGCAGCTGTCTATTGTTGTCTCTGATTGGGAATCATACTTAGGCAGCCTGTTTTGCCACCTTAGTTGTGGGTAGTTGTCTTTGTTAGTGGCCTGTATAGCCGAAGTAAGCTTCACGGTCGTTTCCTTATTCTTTGTTTTGTTGGCGACATTTATAAATAAAAATAAATGTACGCTCACCATTTCCACCCTGACGACGATCGTGACAAAAACGTTCTCAGAACCTCCCTGCAACCTAAAAAACAAACGTTCCTAGTACAGGTGAAATGTTTAATTGTTTTCTCAGAGGCAGCTGGCAATCGTTGTCTCTGATTGAGAACCATACTTAGGTAGCCTGTTTTCCTATTTTGAGTTGTGGGTGATTGTTTTCTGTTGTGTGTCTGCACCAGCCAGAACAGTTTCGGTCGTTCTCTTTGTTATTTTTGTTTCTGTGTTCATTAAATAAAAATGGACACATACCACGCTGCACCTTGGTCCTCACCTTCTTCAACCCACGACGATCGTTACAGTGGGACTTGTTTGTACACGTTTTCCTCACTGACATGCTTGTCCAGTTTAAGAGCCAGGCCCTGTCCAAACAGAAGAGCCCTGGAAGTGTAATATAAGGAGCTCTCCTGACTCCTGCCCATGTCTGTTTCCCAAATGTTTCCCAAATGGCATCCTTTTCCCTATAGTAAACTACTTTGACCAGAGCCCTATGGGCCCATATGGACCCCTAGTACACTATAGGCTTGAATGTGTTGACAGTTGGAGATATTTGCTTTAGCTGCACTGAGAATTCTAAAAGTATGAATGCCAACAGTCCAATATTCTAGAGCAATGCTCTGCACATGCGTACAATTTTGGTATTCCAATAGACCCTTAAATTGTTTTGTGCCTCAATTTATTTTGTTTTATTATTATATATTTATTTTTTATTAACTGCTCTAGGATATGTGTGTGGGATGCTAGCGTCCAACAGCCAGTGAAATTGCAGGGCGCCAAATTCAAAACAACAGAAATCTCATCATTAAAATTCCTCAAACATACAAGTATTATATACCATTTTAAAGATAAACTTCTCGTTAATCCAGCCACAGTGTTTGATTTCAAAAAGGCTTTACGGCGAAAGCACACCTTGCATTTATGTTAGGTCAGCACCAAGTTACAGAAAAACATACAGCCATTTTCCAAAGAAGGAGAGGTGTCACAAAACTCAGAAATAGCGTTAACATTAATCTAACCTTTGATGATCTTCACCGGATGGCACTTCCAGGACTCCATGTTAGACAATAAATGTGTGTTTTGTTCGATAAAGTTAATCTTTATGTCCAAAAACCTCATTTGAAATTGGTGTGTTATGTTAAGAAATGCATTGTCTCAAACAAACAGTGCAGAGAGCCACATCAAATTACAGAAATAAACATTGATAAAAGATACAAGTGTTAAACACACAATTAAAGATAAACTTCTCCTTAATGCAACCGCTGTGTCAAATTTCAAAAAGGCTTTACAGCGAAAGCACACCTAGTGATTATGTTTGGTCAGCGCCAAGTCACAGAAAAACATACAGCCATTTTCCAAAGAAGGAGAGGTGTCACCAAACTCAGAAACAGCGTTATAAATATTCACTTACCTTTGATGATTTTCATCGGAATGCACTCCCAGGAATCCCAGTTCCACAATAAATGTTTGTTTTGTTTGATAAAGTCCATCATTTATGTCCAAATACCTCCTTTTTGTTTGCACGTTTAGGCCGTGTAATCCAAATGCGAGCAATTAGTTCAGACGAAAAGTCAAAAAAGTTATATTACAGTTCGTAGAGACATGTCAAACGATGTATAGAATCAATCTTTAGGATGTTTTATCATAAATCTTCAATAATGTTTCAACCGGACAATTCCTTAGTCTTCAGAAATGAAAAGGAACAGAGCTCGCTCTCACGGCCGCATGCCTGACTGAGCTCATGGCATTCTGCCAGACCTCTTAGTCAAACAGCTCTTATTCTCTCCCCCTTCACAGTAGAAGCCTGAAACAAGGTTCTAAAGACTGTTGACATCCAGTGGAAGCCTTAGAAAGTGCAACATGGCCCCATAGACACTGTATATTGGATAAGCAAAGACTTGAAAAACTACAAACCTCAGATTTCCCACTTCCTGGTTGGATTTTTTCTCAGGTTTTTGCCTGCCATATTAGATATGTTATTCTCACATACATCAGTTTTAGAAACTTTTTAGACAGAGTGTCTTCTATCAAAATCCTGTAATTATATGCTAATTCTAGATTTTGGGCCTGAGTACCAGGCAGTTTACTCTGGGCACCTTATTCATCCAAGCTACTCAATACTGCCCCCTTTCCCAAAGAAGTTTATTAAGAAATAGTGCTCCTTGTGATACAGAAACGGTATGGTGGCATGAGAGTATGACAATTTGGATACGGCCCAACCCTAGTGCACTATATAGGGAAAAGGGTGTAATTTGGGATGCAGACCATCTATCTTGAAACATGATCTCTGTCTGCTATAAGTGATCACAAATTGTCCAGGGCTCCCACTCTCCACAGTGATAACAGTCATCTCTACCCCTCAACATAACCCTGCTATGAACCAGGCCCTGCACCCATAGATCAGAGAGGGAAAGATTGAGAGGGAAAGAGTGACCAAGAAAGAGACCGTGTGGGAGAGACCGAGAGAGAGAGAGACAGAGAGAGATGGGCATGGAGAGAGATGGGCAAGGAGAGAGACAGAGAGAGAGGGTGAGAGAGTGTGAGAGAGAGGGATAGGGTGAGAGAGAGAGGGAGAAGAAGAGTGAGAGAGAGAGTAGGGGGAATGAGAGAACAAAGGGGAGAGACAGAGAGAGGGCAGCCAAGAGCCTGGGGTCTGAACCCATTCACCAGTCACCACATTGCCACTTTGTCCCTCTCTCGCAGTTTGATATCATCTGCTTCCCCTCTTCTGTCTATATTTCATCTCTCCATTCCTCTCTCTTTCTCTCTCTCTCTCCCTGCCTGCCTCTCTCTCTCTCACACACACACTGCTGTGAGAGAAGATGCATGATTTATGAAGCTCTATTTTTACCAGTTACTGAGCAGAAGTGAGTGAGAAACGGCGACAAAGAGAGGGAGAGAGAGCGAGAGAGAGAGAAGTAGAGAGAGTTTGAAGTGAGAGCCCTAGGGGATGGAGGAGGAGAGGAGAGTGGGGAGGCATCCATCACCCTGTGACCCCTCTCCTGTAAAGGAAGATGGGAAATAGGTTTTAGTGGTGAGACAGAAGTATGAGGGAACTGACAAATCTCTATGTAACATTCCAGAGGGAAAGAGCAATGGAACCGGGCCTGTCCCCTTAATATGCTGTATCAGTCTCTATCCTGTGCCACAACTGTGGGGATTGTGGAACACACAAACAAAGAGTGAAGTCAAGCTCCAATCACATTAATCATGGCCTGTGACTAGTGTGTAAATCTGGAGGAGAAATTGTGTTCCAAATGACACATTATTCCTATTCAGTGCACTACTTCTGACCAGGGTCCATAGGGCTCCGGTCAAAAGTAGTGCACTATAAAGGAAATAGGTCACCATTTGACATGCATAATTACACTGATGGAGATGGGGAGGATGAGTGTCTGGCCAGGGAGTGTGTATGCAGGCTGTGTGTGTGTGTGCAGGTGTGTGTGTGGTGTGTGTGTGTGTGTGTGTGTGTGTGTGTGTGTGTGTGTGTGTGTGTGTGTGTGTGTGTGTGTGTGTGTGTGTGTGTGTGTGTGTGTGTGTGTGTGTGTGTGTGTGTGTGTGTGTGTTAGGGCTGTGGCAGTCATGAAATTTTGTCAGCCGGTGATTGTCAAGCAAATAACTGCCGGTCTCACGGAATTGACCGTTAATTAACATAAACATATTTAGCATCTCCCGGTGTCACGCCCTG
The DNA here is from genome assembly GCF_023373465.1 of Oncorhynchus keta. Taxonomy (NCBI): domain Eukaryota; kingdom Metazoa; phylum Chordata; class Actinopteri; order Salmoniformes; family Salmonidae; genus Oncorhynchus; species Oncorhynchus keta. The sequence continues at coordinate 21,192,085 of NC_068450.1, read as the reverse complement.
ACCATAGAGAGCCCTCGGTTCTCTATGGTGTTTAGGTCAGAGCGTGACTAGGGGGGGGTGTTCTAGTCATTGACTTTCTATGTGGCTGGGTTGTATGGTTCCCAATTAGAGGCAGCTGGTAATCGTTGCCTCTAATTGGGGATCATATTTAGGAAGCTCTTTCTCCTACCTGCTTTGTGGGATATTGTTTTGTTGAGTGCTGATGTGTGCTCTGTTCTTCACTTTCGTCATATGTTTATTGTTTTTGTTCAAGTTCCAAGGTAATAAAGATGTGTAACCCAACACACGCTGCGCCTTGGTCCGTCATTCACAGAGACGCATACAAAGCTCTCCCTCACCCTCCATTTGGCAAATCTGACCATAATTGTATCCTCCTGATTCCTGCTTACAAACAAAAATGAAAGCAGGAAGCACAAGTGACTTGGTCAATAAAGAAGTGGTCCAATGATGCAGATGCTAAGCTACAGGACTGTTTTGAAAGCACAGACTAGAATATGTTCTGGGATTCTTACGATGGCATTGAGGAGTATACCACATTAGACACTGGCTTCATCAATAAGTGCATTGATGACATCATCCCCACAGTAACCATACGTACATACCACAACCAGAAGCCATGGATTACAGGCAACATCAGCACTGAGCTAAAGGGTAGAGCTGCCTCTTTCAAGGAGCGGGACTCTAACCCGAACGCTTATAACCCTCCAACGAACGATCAAACAGGCAAAGCGTCAATACAGGACTAAGATCTAATCGTACTACTCCGGCTCCGACGCTCGTCAGATGTGGCAGGGCTTGCAAACTATTACAGACTACAAAGGGAAGCACAGCTGCTAGCTGCCCCTACCAGACAAGCTAAATTACTTCTATGCTCTCTTCAAGGCTAGCAACACTGAAGTATGCATGAGAGCATCAGCTTTTCCGGATGACTGTGTGATCACTCTCTCCATAGTCGATGTGAGTAAGACCTTTAAACAGGTCAACAAGGCCGCAGGGCCAGATGGATTACCAGGATGTGTACTCCGAGCATGTGCTGACCAACTGGCAAGTGTCTTCACTGTCATTTTCAACTGAGTCAATAATACCAACATGTTTCAAGCAGACCACCATAGTCTCTGTGCCCAAGAATACTAGGGTAACCTTCCTAAATGACTACCGACCCTTAGCACTCACGTCTGTAGCCATGAAGGGCTTTGAAAGGCTGGTCATGGCTCACATCAACACCATTATCCTAGAAACCCTAGACCCACTCCAATTTGCATACCGCACCCACAGATCCACAGATGATGCAATCTCTATTGCACTCCACACTGCCCTTTCCCACCTGGACAAAAGGAACATCTACCTGAGAATGCTATTCATTGTCTACAGCTCAGCGTTTAACACCATAGTGCCCACAAAGCTCATCACTAATGCGTCAAATAGTATGGATAGTATGCAACAAAAGTAAATCCAACATATGCACTACACCGAACACACTGCAACTGCCTCTGCAACGCTATGCTGAAAGGCAAACGCAGTGTTTCACTGGAAATGAATGTAAATCTGGTGTACCAAAATGCAGTGACGCTGTCAGTGTGATTGGAACGTAAGCTAAGGACCCTGGGACTAAACTCTTCCCTCTGCAAGTGGATCCTGGACTTCCTGACGGGCTGCCCCCAGGTGGTAAGGGTAGGCAACAACACATCTGCCACGCTGATCCTCAACTCAGAGGCCCCTCAGGGGTGCGTGCTCAGTCCCCTCCTGTACTCCCTGTTCACTCATGACTGCACGGCCAGGCTCTACTCCAACACGATCATTAAGTTTGCTGGCGACACAACAGTAGTAGGCCTGATCACCAACAACAACGAGACAGCCTATAGGGAGGAGGTCAGAGACCTGGCAATGTGGTGCTAGGATAACAACCTCTCCCTCAATGTGATCAATACAAAGGAGGTGATTGTGGACTACAGGAAAAGGAGGACCGAGCACGCCCCCATTCTCATCGACGGGGCTGTCGTGGAGCACTTTGAGAGCTTCAAGTTCCTTGGTGTCCACATCACCAACAAACTATCATGGTCCAATCACACCAAGACAGTCGTGAAGAGGGCACGACAAAGTCTATTCCTCAGGAGACTGAAAAGATTTGGCACGGGTCCTCAGATCCTCAAAAAGTTATTCAGCTGCACCATCAAGAGCATCCTGAAGGGTTGCATCACTGCCTGGTATGGCACTACAGAGGGTAGTGCATACAGCCCAGTACATCAATGGAGCCAAGCTTCCTGCCATCCTGGACCTCTATACCAGGCGGTGCCAGAGGAAGGCCCTAAATATTGTCAAAGACTCCAGCCACCCTAGTCATAGACTGTTCTCTCTGCTACCTCACGGCAATCTGTCCCGGAGCGCCAAGTCTAGGTCTAAAAGGCTTCTTAACAGCTTCTACCGACAAGCCATAAGACTCCTGAACAGCTAATCAAATGGCTACCCAGACTATTTGCATTGTCCCCCCCACCCCTTATTTTACGCTGATGCTACTCTGTTTATTATCTATGCATAGTCACTTTAACTCTGCCTACATGTACATATTACCTCAATTTCCTCGACTAACCTGTGGCCCCGCACATTGACTCTGTACCAGTACCAGTACCACCTGTATATAGCTTCGCTACTGTTATTTTACTGCTGCTCTTTAATTATTTGTTATTTTTATTCTTATTTTTTATTAATACATTTTTTACTTAACACCCTTTTTCCTTAAAACTGCATTGTTGCTTAAGGGCTTGTAAGTAAGCATTTCACTGTAAGGTCTACCTGTTGTATTCAGTGCATGTGACAAATACAATTTGATTTGATTTGTGTGGCCATATTGCCCCCAAAATAAATCCATGCCTTTTGCGGCCAGTGGCCATTGTGCCCTTGAACTGAATATAATATTTAAAATTCCCTTCTCTTGGCTGTATGCCGAAGCACCTCTCACTCACATAGCTCTCTTTCACTCACATGGCTCTCTTTCACGTGATCGGGTCTTTCTCACAGGCTACAAGTGAAGACAGACACATCGGTGACGCAACTGCGCTTGTCCTTATCCAATTCCGAGCGTGAATATTGAAGATATTTGAGGAACTGTCCACATTTACTTTTTGGCAGCCAACAAGATGAGTAGGCCTAACGAACTTCAAAAGCACTAGCCAATGTCAATCTACTATTCCCTATAGTAAAGGTTAACCTATTTTATTTTGCGCGAGAAATAAATATTCTAAACATAGTCTAGGACAGTTGTGGGATACGATACATCCCAAATGAATTCCCCCACTAACAGCAAAAAACCTGTTTCAAGCAATGAGCCAGACTCAACAGACGAGAACGTTTAGCGAAACATTTTGATAAACTATGAGGCTATTTCTTCACATAATAAGTGCAGCAATATGCACATAGCAGTAGGCTATAAGTGTGAATGTACCATTAGCAGGAGAACACCATTCTCAAAAGTGACTGCAAATGAGATTGTTCATGTAATGCTTTTATTATAAAGGTGCATTTTATGGTGAAAATGATCTTCTCCAAATTTGAAACTCATACGCTGTGTATGTATGCCAGTTAGGCAATACACCCAGTTGTAAAGCGGCTTATTGCGCTTAATTTTTTTTTTAAATGACAGGCTAATATTGTCACCCATCACACTCTTCTTGATTTAATCTTGTCTTCACAAACACTATACAATGTGTGAAATGTATTTTGTTTTAGAATGGACCATTATCATGCACCTGTCTCGAAACAGGGGCAGCGGGAATCTATGTCACCTATGCACTTAAATAGAGAAAAGAGGACACTTTTCCTGTGGTTCATTTTCATGGCAGACAGGTAGGTTATATCATGTTGTAAATAGAAGGAATGTACTTAATATTATCCATTTGGACACAAACCAGGAGATAGGAGCCTGATAGCAGACATGTTAGGATGGGGTACCCCGTCAGCACACTGAGGGGTGTGTCTCCAGTGGGGGTACCTGCCCGTCGGTCTGTTTGGTTGACTGTCTGCTTGCCTGCCAATCTGTCTGTTTGTCTGACTACCTACCTGCCTGCCTGTCTTTTTGTCTCTGTTTGTCTGACTGTCTGTCTGCCTGCCGCATGCCAATCTGCCTGACTGCCTGTCCACCTGCCTGCCTGTCTGTGTCCTTGTGTAGAGAGACTGTATTGATTAATGCTGATGATGATGTCCTTCGGCCGATCAGTGTGTCAGTGTGTGCGTGTGTGCGTGTGTTCCTACATTACATTGAATTAAAATCCACTTCATGAGTGTGTGTATAAGTAAGTGTGTAATAACTTATTGGCTTGTCTGTATGTATGAGTCTGTGTGCGTGTGTGTCTTCCCGGTTCCCTGATAAAGACGTCCAGCCCTGCTCCTGTGCTCTATCAGTATGCAGCACCAGCATCATTGGCAGGCTACACACACACACACACACACACACATACACACATACACACATACACACACACACACACAGCCAGTGGATTCACTTAAGGGGAGCTAGTCACAATTAGCTGTTAACATTACAAGGCAGAATTTAGCCCTGGCCGGTATCCCCCGGGGAAATTAAACCAGCTCTAAATCATTAAACCACAAGCTAAACATTAACAGACATTTGCATTTTTATTGCACCTGAAAAGAATGGCATGACTCCATTATCTCCCAGACACAGAGAAATAAGTTTCTTAGTTATTCTTGTGTCGTCCTGCATTGGGCAAAATTGTGTTTATCCCGGGGAAGAAGCTAGAGAAGGAGAGTCCTCGTCGGTTTCATGCCGACGCTTTGTGGAGGGTTGTGATTACAAAATAAACAAACCAGAAACAGCACAGGCAGAGGAAAACAGTGACTGGTTTGTTATGCAAATCCCCTCTTATTTCTCCCCAAAATAAACAAACGATAACAGACAACAACAGAGGATAGAGGAGCTGAACTGGGGGTAACAATATGAGAGACAACAACAGAGGAGCTGAACTGGGGGTAACAATATGAGAGACAACAACAGAGGAGCTGAACTGGGGGTAACAATATGAGAGACAACAACAGAGGAGCTGAACTGGGGGTAACAATATGAGAGACAACAACAGAGGAGCTGAACTGGGGGTAACAATATGAGAGACAACAACAGAGGAGCTGAACTGGGGGTAACAATATGAGGGACAACAACAGAGGAGCTGAACTGGGGGTAACAATATGAGGGACAACAACAGAGGAGCTGAACTGGGGGTAACAATATGAGGGACAACAACAGAGGAGCTGAACTGGGGGTAACAATATGAGGGACAACAACCGAGGAGCTGAACTGGGGGTAACAATATGAGGGACAACAAAAGAGGAGCTGAACTGGGGGTAACAATATGAGGGACAACAACAGAGGAGCTGAACTGGGGGTAACAATGTGAGGGACAACACTAGAGGAGCTGAACTGGGGGTAACAATATGAGAGACAACAGAGGAGCTGAACTGGGGGTAACAATATGAGAGACAACAACAGAGGAGCTGAACTGGGGGTAACAATATGAGAGACAACAGAGGAGCTGAACTGGGGGTAACAATATGAGAGACAACAACAGAGGAGCTGAACTGGGGGTAACAATATGAGAGACAACAACAGAGGAGCTGAACTGGGGGTAACAATATGAGGGACAACAACAGAGGAGCTGAACTGGGGGTAACAATATGAGGGACAACAACAGAGGAGCTGAACTGGGGGTAACAATATGAGAGACAACAGAGGAGCTGAACTGGGGGTAACAATATGAGAGACAACAACAGAGGAGCTGAACTGGGGGTAACAATATGAGAGACAACAACAGAGGAGCTGAACTGGGGGTAACAATATGAGGGACAACAACAGAGGGGCTGAACTGGGGGTAACAATATGAGGGACAACAGAGGAGCTGAACTGGAGGTAACAATATGAGGGACAACAGAGGAACTGAACTGGGGGTAACAATATGAGGGACAACAGAGGAGCTGAACTGGAGGTAACAATATGAGGGACAACAACAGAGGAGCTGAACTGGGGGTAACAATATGAGAGACAACAGAGGAGCTGAACTGGAGGTAACAATATGAGGGACAACAACAGAGGAGCTGAACTGGGGGTAACAATGTGAGGGACAACAACAGAGGAGCTGAACTGGGGGTAACAATATGAGGGACAACAACAGAGGGGCTGAACTGGGGGTAACAATATGAGGGACAACAACAGAGGAGCTGAATTGGGGGTAACAATATGAGGGACAACAGAGGAGCTGAACTGGAGGTAACAATATGAGGGACAACAGAGGAGCTGAACTGGGGGTAACAATATGAGGGACAACAGAGGAGCTGAACTGGAGGTAACAATATGAGGGACAACAACAGTGGGGCTGAACTGGGGGTAACAATATGAGGGACAACAACAGGGGGCTGAACTGGGGGTAACAATATGAGGGACAACAGAGGAGCTGAACTGGGGGTAACAATATGAGGGACAACAGAGGAGCTGAACTGGAGGTAACAATATGAGGGACAACAGAGGAGCTGAACTGGGGGTAACAATATGAGGGACAACAACAGAGGAGCTGAACTGGGGGTAACAATATGAGAGACAACAGAGGAGCTGAACTGGAGGTAACAATATGAGGGACAACAACAGAGGAGCTGAACTGGGGGTAACAATGTGAGGGACAACAACAGAGGAGCTGAACTGGGGGTAACAATATGAGAGACAACAGAGGAGCTGAACTGGAGGTAACAATATGAGGGACAACAACAGAGGAGCTGAACTGGGGGTAACAATGTGAGAGACAACAACAGAGGAGCTGAACTGGGGGTAACAATATGAGAGACAACAACAGAGGAGCTGAACTGGGGGTAACAATATGAGGGACAACAACAGAGGAGCTGAACTGGGGGTAACAATATGAGGGACAACAACAGAGGAGCTGAACTGGGGGTAACAATGTGAGGGACAACACTAGAGGAGCTGAACTGGGGGTAACAATATGAGGGACAACAACAGAGGGGCTGAACTGGGGGTAACAATGTGAGGGACAACAACAGAGGAGCTGAACTGGGGGTAACAATATGAGGGACAACAACAGAGGAGCTGAACTGGGGGTAACAATATGAGAGACAACAGAGGAGCTGAACTTGAGGTAACAATATGAGAGACAACAACAGAGGAGCTGAACTGGGGGTAACAATGTGAGGGACAACAACAGAGGAGCTGAACTGAGGGTAACAATATGAGAGACAACAGAGGAGCTGAACTGGAGGTAACAATATGAGGGACAACAGAGGAGCTGAACTGGAGGTAACAATATGAGGGACAACAACAGAGGAGCTGAACTGGGGGTAACAATATGAGAGACAACAGAGGGGCTGAACTTGAGGTAACAATATGAGAGACAACAACAGAGGAGCTGAACTGGGGGTAACAATATGAGGGACAACAACAGAGGAGCTGAACTGGGGGTAACAATATGAGAGACAACAGAGGGGCTGAACTGGGGGTAACAATATGAGGGACAACAACAGAGGAGCTGAACTGGGGGTAACAATGTGAGGGACAACAACAGAGGGGCTGAACTGGGGGTAACAATATGAGAGACAACAGAGGAGCTGAACTGGGGGTAACAATATGAGGGACAACAACAGAGGGGCTGAACTGGGGGTAACAATGTGAGGGACAACAACAGAGGAGCTGAACTGGGGGTAACAATATGAGAGACAACAGAGGGGCTGAACTGGGGGTAACAATATGAGGGACAACAACAGAGGAGCTGAACTGGGGGTAACAATATGAGAGACAACAGAGGGGCTGAACTGGGGGTAACAATATGAGGGACAACAACAGAGGAGCTGAACTGGGGGTAACAATGTGAGGGACAACAACCGGGGAGCTGAACTGGGGGTAACAATATGAGAGACAACATAATACTAGATAATGATAAGATGTATCAATGCGAGTTGTGAGGTGATACTACTACATAATGATATGATTTACTATGTATAGTATGGTTACCTCTCCCGCTGTCCTTGACACTCTCCCTTCATCCCTCCCTCCAGGTGAGCAGTACGTGTGGCCACGCCCCCCAGCGTGTGTCTCGCTCAGTGGCGCCCTTTCCTGACCAGAACTCCGCTGCCCAGGCGTCCCGCAACCCACAGCCTTTACCTTACGATCCCGAGGAGACCTTGGCTGGTCGCCGCAGGTAATGCTGGGTTGAGAAGAGAGGGATAGAAAGATGGGGGAACAGACAGGGGTGGTGAAGTAGAGCAGAGAAGAAAGAGGAATATAGGAGGTTAGAGCATGTAACGATTAAGGAATATTTAACCATCAATAGAGCTATGTGATAGAAGAGAGAGAAATGGAGAGAGAGGAGAAGGAAAAAGAAAAAGACGTGTTGTTCATGATATGCTGCTAACTAATGAGGACAAGAGTCATCTTACAGCCCAGTCCAGGAACAAGCCTTAGTCCCTACGGTACCACTTCAGTGTTTGACCTGAAGAAATCAGACAGGTGTATGGTTTCACCTATGAATGGGTAGGAGCTGGGGGAAGGTCTATGGTCCAGATGAATGGGTAGGAGCTGGGGGAAGGTCTATGGTCCAGATGAATGGGTAGGAGCTGGGGGAAGGTCTATGGTCCAGATGAATGGGTAGGAGCTGGGGGAAGGTCTATGGTCCAGATGAATGGGTAGGAGCTGGGGGAAGGTCTATGGTCCAGATGAATGGGTAGGAGCTGGGGGAAGGTCTATGGTCCAGATGAATGGGTAGGAGCTGGGGGAAGGTCTATGGTCCAGATGAATGGGTAGGAGCTGGGGGAAGGTCTATGGTCCAGATTAATGGGTATGAGCTGGGGGAAGGTCTATGGTCCAGATGAATGGGTAGGAGCTGGGGGAAGGTCTATGATCCAGATGAATGGGTAGGAGCTGGGGGAAGGTCTATGGTCCAGATGAATGGGTAGGAGCTGGGGGAAGGTCCATGGTCCAGATGAATGGGTAGGAGCCGAGGGAAGGTCTATGGTCCAGATGAATGGGTAGGAGCCGAGGGAAGGTCTATGGTCCAGATGAATGGGTAGGAGCTGGGGGAAGGTCTATGGTCCAGATGAATGGGTAGGAGCTGGGGGAAATGTCTAAGGTCCAGGTGTTATTAGCAGGTAGACTATAGACCATATACTATAGACCACAGACCACAGAGCAGGTGAGTTGTAGTAGTCAGTATTGGAGTGGAGCAGGTGGGTTTTAGTAGTTAGTATTGGTGTGGAAATGGTGAGTTTTAGTTGTCAGTGTTGGAGTGGAGCCAGTGAGATGTAGTAGATAGTGTTGGATGGCAGCAGGTGAGTTTTAATAGTCAGTTTGAGTGGAGCAGGTGAGTTGTATTAGTCAGTACTGGAGTGGAGTTGGTGAGTTGTAGTAGTCATTGTCTGAGTGGAGCAGGTGAATTCTAGTAGTCAGTATTGGAGTGGTGCAGGTGAGTTGTAGTGGTCAGTATTGGAGTAGAGCAGGTGAGTTGTAGTGGTCAGTGTTGGAGTAGAGCAGGTGAGTTATAGAAGTCAGTGTTGGAGTGGAGCAAGTGAGTTTTAGTGGTCAGTGTTGGAGTAGAGCAGGTGAGTTGTAGTGATCAGTGTTGGAGTAGAGCAGGTGAGTTATAGAAGTCAGTGTTGGAGTGGAGCAGGTGAGTTTTAGTGGTCAGTGTTGGAGTAGAGTAGATGAGTTGTAGTAGTCATTGTTGGAGTGGAGCAGGTGAGTTATAGAAGTCTAGAAGTATAGAAGTATAGTGGTCAGTGTTGGAGTAGAGCAGGTGAGTTGTAGTGGTCAGTGTTGGAGTAGAGCAGGTGAGTTATAGAAGTCAGTGTTGGAGTGGAGCAGGTGAGTTTTAGTGGTCAGTGTTGGAGTAGATTAGATGAGTTGTAGTAGTCATTGTTGGAGTGGAGCAGGTGAGTTGTAGTAGTCATTGTTGGAGTGGAGCAGGTGAGTTATAGAAGTCAGTGTTGGAGTGGAGCAGGTGAGTTTTAGTGGTCAGTGTTGGAGTAGAGTAGATGAGTTGTAGTAGTCATTGTTGGAGTGGAGCAGGTGAGTTATAGAAGTCAGTGTTGGAGTGGAGCAGGTGAGTTATAGAAGTCAGTGTTGGAGTGGAGCAGGTGAGTTTTAGTAGTCATTGTTGGAGTGGAGCAGGTGAGTTGTAGTAGTCATTGTTGGAGTGGAGCAGGTGAGTTGTAATAGTCAGTGTTGGAGTGGAGCAGGTGAGTTGTAGTAGTCATTGTTGGAGTGGAGCAGGTGAGTTGTAATATTCATTGTTGGAGTGGAGCAGGTGAGTAATAGAAGTCAGTGTTGGAGTGGAGCAGGTGAGTTTTAGTGGTCAGTGTTGGAGTAGAGTAGATGAGTTGTCGTAGTCATTGTTGGAGTGGAGCAGGTGAGTTGTAGTAGTCATTGTTGGAGTGGAGCAGGTGAGTTGTAGTAGTCATTGTTGGAGTGGAGCAGGTGTGTTTTAGTAGTCATTGTTGGAGTGGAGCAGGTGAGTTGTAGTAGTCATTGTTGGAGTGAAGCAGGTGAGATGTGGTAGTGTGTGTGTGTATGTGTGTCTGTGTCTGTGTGTGTGTAACAGACATGTGTGTGTGGTCCTGCCATTGTCAAATCAAATCAAATCAAATGTATTTATATAGCCCTTCGTACATCAGCTGATATCTCAAAGTGCTGTACAGAAACCCAGCCTAAAACCCCAAACAGCAAGCAATGCAGGTGTAGAAGCACGGTGGTTAGGAAAAACTCCAAAACCAAGGAAGAAACCTAGAGAGGAACCACGCTATGTGGGGTGGCCAGTCCTCTTCTGGCTGTGCCGGGTGGAGATTATAACAGAACATGGCCAAGATGTTCAAATTTTCATAAATGACCAGCATGGTCGAATAATAGTAAGGCAGAACAGTTGAAACTGGAGCAGCAGCATGGCCAGGTGGACTGGGGACAGCAAGGAGTCATCATGTCAGGTAGTCCTGGGGCATGGTCCTAGGGCTCAGGTCCTCCGAGAGAGAGAAAGAAAGAAGGAGAGAATTAGAGAACGCACACTTAAATTCACACAGGACACAGAATAGGACAGGAGAAGTACTCCAGATATAACAAACTGACCCTAGCCCCCGACACAAACTACTGCAGCATAAATACTGGAGGCTGAGACAGGAGGGGTCAGGAGACACTGTGGCCCCATCCGAGGACACCCCCGGACAGGGCCAAACAGGAAGGATATAACCCCACCCACTTTGCCAAAGCACAGCCCCCACACCACTAGAGGGATATCTTCAACCACCAACTTACCATCCTGAGACAAGGCTGAGTATAGCCCACAAAGATCTCCGCCACGGCACAACCCAAGGGGGGGGGGGCGCCAACCCAGACAGGATGACCACAACAGTGAATCAACCCACTCAGGTGACGCACCCCCTGCAGGGACGGGGCATGAGAGAGCCCCAGTAAGCCAGTGACTCAGCCCCTGTAATAGGGTTAGAGGCAGAGAATCCCAGTGGAAAGAGGGGAACCGGCCAGGCAGAGACAGCAAGGGCGGTTCGTTGCTCCAGAGCCTTTCCGTTCACCTTCCCACTCCTGGGCCAGACTACACTCAATCATATGACCCACTGAAGAGATGAGTCTTCAGTAAAGACTTAAAGGTTGAGACCGAGTTTGCGTCTCTGACATGGGTAGGCAGACCGTTCCATAAAAATGGAGCTCTATAGGAGAAAACCCTGCCTCCAGCTGTTTGCTTAGAAATTCTAGGGACAATTAGGAGGCCTGCGTCTTGTGACCGTAGCGTACGTGTAGGTATGTACGGCAGGACCAAATTGTGTGTGTCTGTGCACACGTGTTGCACCCTGTTTGACTGTGTTTGCAGCTAGCCTACTTTACTATGAGAGTGACAGTGAGCCTCCCTCCAGCCCAGTGCACTCACTTTCCAGGAACAGGCTTAAATGAACAGAGTACTGATTCTCAGCAGGCCGATGGCTTCAGCAGAGTGGCCAGATTAATATATTTTAGGCACACAAACCCTCACCTGCTTCGCAAATGTCACCCTACTCCGTTTATAGTGCACTACCATTCCATTTATAGTGCACTACTTTTGAGCAGAGTAGTGCTTTATAAAGGAAATATGGTTCCATTTGGGACACAGTCACTCTACAGCTGAATATCTCCCTCTCTCTCTATAAGTCTCTCTAGGGATCTCCTTTACTGTCCCCACCATTAGACTCTTTAATTTCCTCCTTCATTCTATATCTCTTCCTCTCTGTCTCTCGCTCCATCTCATATAATGATGTTTAATTTGCCGGTTTATCTATGTTTCCCCCTCTCTCTCTCTCTCTCTCGCTCTCTTTCTCTCACTCTCTCTCTCACTCTCTTTCTCTTTCTCGCTCTCTCTCTCTCGCTCTCTTTCTCTCTCTCGCTCTCTTTCTCTCTCTCGCTCTCTCTCTCTCTCGCTCTCTTTCTCTCTCTCTCTCTCTCTCGTTCTCTTTCTCTCTCTCGCTCTCTTTCTCTCTCTTGCTCTCTTTCTCTCTCTGTCTCTCTCTCTCTCGCTCTCTTTCTCGCTCTCTTTCTCTCTCTCGCTCTCTTTCTCTCTCTCGCTCTCTTTCTCTCTCTCTTTCTCTCACTCTCTCTCACTCTCTTTCTCTCTCGCTCTCTTTCTCGCTCTCTTTCTCTCACTCTCTCTCGCTCTCTTTCTCTCACTCTCTCTCTCGCTCTCTTTCTCGCTCTCCTTCTCTCACTCTCTCTCCCGCTCTCTTTCTCTCACTCTCTCTCTTTCTCTCACTCTCTCTCTCACTCTCTTTCTCTCACTCTCTCTCTCGCTCTCTTTCTCTCACTCTCTCTCTCGCTCTCTTTATCTCACTCTCTCTCTCGCTCTCTTTCTCTCACTCTCTCTCTCGCTCTCTTTCTCTCACTCTCTCTCTCTCGCTCTCTTTCTCACTTTCTCCACTCTCCCCTCCTCTTTGCTGACCAGCATTATTAGCTACGTTGTAATGTAATAATATAATCATTACCATTATTAATGCTATTCTCTTTTTTCTCTTCTCCTCTCATCCCTCCCTCTCTCCCTCAGGGAGTTTATTTCCAGCCTGAGGGGATTCAGTTCCTTCTTCAGTGGTTTGGGAGAGGCTCTGTGTAGCCGGGAGCCTGCAGTGCCAAGCAACCACTCCCTCTGCTGGAACGGACAAGAAATGACAAACAGGTAAAGGACATGCTGATTGATGTCTGTGGATGCACCCCAAAAGGTACTAATGATCCAAAGTAGAGCACTATACTGGGAATAGGGTGCAAAGAGAATAGGTTGCCATTATAGACACACCCTGTGTTTACTGCAATAGTCTGGTTTGTAAACCCAACTGATGCCTATATACAGTAGTATTGTGATGCTAAATACAACCTTGTACCAATCTAAACAGCACACTATACAATCTGGTTGTGGTTTTATTGGGATATAACATGTCTCTCTCTCTCTCGTTCCATCATATAGGTGTGTCAGATGCACAAAATACATTCAAGTTGAATGATCTCTACCCTTGAGTAAAGAGTGTGTAGGTCGGTTGAAGGTGAAGTTTGTGTAGAAGTGATGAGCTTTGCAGTGGAGCCTCATCTCCGACAGTGTGTGAGTGTAAATCTTGACTCTGTCTCTCTATGAGAAGGTTATTAATGTCAGCCGCACTTTCTCCTTCTTTCCTGCTCAGTTAATTGCTGTTTCGATCGCTCTCTCATCCTTCGCCCGTGTCTCGCTGCACCCCACAGTACCCAATTTGGATTCTGCAATATTTCACTTCACCTCCTGTCTCCCTTGCTCCAGCATCGTAACTTTATCTCCCTCTCTCCCTTGTTCTCTCTCTTCATCTGGCTAAATTTTAATTTGCCTCACTTTGTTTGACTTTATTTCTCCTTATAATGATTTTATATTGATTCTAATCAATACAAAAGCATCACTTCTGATTGAAATGAGAGGTGAGGGAAGTTAATGTTTTTCCCCTCAAGGAGCATATAAGCCTGTATAGCAACCCTAGATATATGGAGAATCTCAATTGCTTACTCCTGACATACTCCTCTCTTCTCTCCTCGCGCCTGCTCAAAACCCATTGGATGAGAAAGCCAGTGGTCCCTCCCCTCTGACCTTCTGCTCCAATAGGTTTTGAGAAGGAGGTGAAGAGAGAGGACGTGAGGAGTATGAAGTTGAGATTCTCACATAGTCACAATACATCTCCTCAAAGCTCTTATTCCTTACAAGAAAAACAGGGCTGTATTCATTAGTGCACACAGTAGCAAAACATAACAAAATACATTTGCAACAGAAAATGAAAATGAGAGATTCTTATTGGACAAGTTTAGGTAGTCCCTCCCTAAATCAGTCTGTTTTCTTCTGTTTAGTGCCTATCGAATATGACCCAGGGAGTCTTACTAGCTTCCTTCCTGTGTCCTCAATTCCAGACCCTTCAGTCTGTAGCAGACAGGCTGGCAGCCCTTCCTCAGTCACAGTGTGCCTATCACAGAGGAGATGAGGACACTCTCAGAGATAAAAAGGCTTACTGCCTCCAACGGGGAAGAGAGCAGGGTGGCGAGGGGGCCAAGGTATCCTGGGGGGGTAATTATGGGCCAGTGGAGAGAGGGTGATAGAGAAGGAAGGAGATAGAGGGAGGAAGAGATGGAGATATGGTGAGAGAGGGAGAGAAAGAGGGAGAAAGAGGGGGAGAGGGTTAAAGATAAGATACAGGGGGATAGAGAGGGAAAGAGATGGGTGTGGGATGGAGGGATTGTAATGTCCTTCTGCAACCAACGGTCAATGTCCTCTCAGAGAAGACTATATTTCCAACTGTCAATGTCCTCTCTGAGAGACTACTATATTTCCAACTGTCAATGTCCTCTCTGAGAGATTACTATATTTCCAACTATCAATGTCCTCTCTGAGAGATTACTATATTTCCAACTGTCAATGTCCTCTCTGAGAGGTTACTATATTTCCAACTATCAATGTCCTCTCTAAGAGATTACTATATTTCCAACTGTCAATGTCCTCTCTGAGAGACTACTATATTTCCAACTGTCAATGTCCTCTCTGAGAGATTACTATATTTCCAACTATCAATGTCCTCTCTAAGAGATTACTATATTTCCAACTGTCAATGTCCTCTCTAGGAGATTACTATATTTCCAACTGTCAATGTCCTCTCTGAGAGACTACTATATTTCCAACTGTCAATGTCCTCTCTAAGAGATTACTATATTTCCAACTGTCAATGTCCTCTCTGAGAGACTACTATATTTCCAACTGTCAATGTCCTCTCTGAGAGACTACTATATTTCCAACTGTCAATGTCCTGTCCTCTCTCTAAGAGATTACTATATTTCCAACTGTCAATGTCCTCTGAGAGATATTTCCAACTACTCAGAAAATACTATATTTCCAACTATCAATGTCCTCTCTGAGATTACTATATTTCCAACTGTCAATGTCCTCTCTGAGAGATTACTATATTTCCAACTGTCAATGTCCTCTCTGAGAGACTACTATATTTCCAACTGTCAATGTCCTCTCTGAGAGATTACTATATTTCCAACTATCAATGTCCTCTCTAAGAGATTACTATATTTCCAACTGTCAATGTCCTCTCTAAGAGATTACTATATTTCCAACTGTCAATGTCCTCTCTGAGAGACTACTATATTTCCAACTGTCAATGTCCTCTCTGAGAGATTACTATATTTCCAACTGTCAATGTCCTCTCTGAGAGATTACTATATTTCCAACTGTCAATGTCCTCTCTGAGAGACTACTATATTTCCAACTGTCAATGTCCTCTCTGAGAGATTACTATATTTCCAACTGTCAATGTCCTCTCTGAGAGATTACTATATTTCCAACTGTCAATGTCCTCTCTGAGAGATTACTATATTTCCAACTGTCAATGTCCTCTCTGAGAGATTACTATATTTCCAACTGTCAATGTCCTCTCTGAGAGACTACTATATTTCCAACTGTATATTTCAATGTCAATGTCCTCTGAGAGACTACTATATTTCCAACTGTCAATGTCCTCTCTAAGAGATTACTATATTTCCAACTGTCAATGTCCTCTCTGAGAGATTACTATATTTCCAACTGTCAATGTCCTCTCTGAGAGATTACTATATTTCCAACTGTCAATGTCCTCTCTGAGAGACTACTATATTTCCAACTGTCAATGTCCTCTCTAAGAGATTACTATATTTCCAACTGTCAATGTCCTCTCTGAGAGATTACTATATTTCCAACTGTCAATGTCCTCTCTAAGAGATTACTATATTTCCAACTATCAATGTCCTCTCAGAAAATACTATATTTCCAACTGTCAATGTCCTCTCTGAGAGACTACTATATTTCCAACTGTCAATGTCCTCTCTAAGAGATTATTATATTTCCAACTATCAATGTCCTCTCAGAAAATACTATATTTCCAACTGTCAATGTCCTCTCTGAGAGATTACTATATTTCCAACTGTCAATGTCCTCTCTGAGAGATTACTATATTTCCAACTGTCAATGTCCTCTCTGAGAGACTACTATATTTCCAACTGTCAATGTCCTCTCTGAGAGATTACTATATTTCCAACTGTCAATGTCCTCTCTGAGAGATTACTATATTTCCAACTGTCAATGTCCTCTCTGAGAGACTACTATATTTCCAACTGTCAATGTCCTCTCTGAGAGATTACTATATTTCCAACTGTCAATGTCCTCTCTGAGAGATTACTATATTTCCAACTGTCAATGTCCTCTCTGAGAGACTACTATATTTCCAACTGTCAATGTCCTCTCTAAGAGATTACTATATTTCCAACTGTCAATGTCCTCTCTGAGAGATTACTATATTTCCAACTGTCAATGTCCTCTCTGAGAGATTACTATATTTCCAACTGTCAATGTCCTCTCTAAGAGATTACTATATTTCCAACTGTCAATGTCCTCTCTGAGAGATTACTATATTTCCAACTGTCAATGTCCTCTCTGAGAGACTACTATATTTCCAACTGTCAATGTCCTCTCTAAGAGATTACTATATTTCCAACTGTCAATGTCCTCTCTGAGAGATTACTATATTTCCAACTGTCAATGTCCTCTCTGAGAGACTACTATATTTCCAACTGTCAATGTCCTCTCTAAGAGATTACTATATTTCCAACTATCAATGTCCTCTCAGAAAATACTATATTTCCAACTGTCAATGTCCTCTCTGAGAGATTACTATATTTCCAACTGTCAATGTCCTCTCTGAGAGACTACTATATTTCCAACTGTCAATGTCCTCTCTAAGAGATTACTATATTTCCAACTATCAATGTCCTCTCAGAAAATACTATATTTCCAACTGTCAATGTCCTCTCTGAGAGACTACTATATTTCCAACTGTCAATGTCCTCTCTAGGAGATTACTATATTTCCAACTATCAATGTCCTCTCAGAAAATACTATATTTCCAACTGTCAATGTCCTCTCTGAGAGATTACTATATTTCCAACTGTCAATGTCCTCTCTGAGAGATTATTATATTTCCAACTGTCAATTCCTCTCTGAGAGATTATTATATTTCTATGTCCTCTCTGATTTCCCAACTGTCAATGTCCTCTCTGAGAGAAGACTATATTTCCAACTGTCAATGTCCTCTCTGAGAGATTACTATATTTCCAACTGTCAATGTCCTCTCTGAGAGAAGACTATATTTCCAACTGTCAATGTCCTCTCTGAGAGAAGACTATATTTCCAACTGTCAATGTCCTCTCTGAGAGATTACTATATTTCCAACTGTCAATGTCCTCTCTGAGAGATTACTATATTTCCAACTGTCAATGTCCTCTCTGAGAGACTACTATATTTCCAACTGTCAATGTCCTCTCTAAGAGATTACTATATTTCCAACTGTCAATGTCCTCTCTGAGAGATTACTATATTTCCAACTGTCAATGTCCTCTCTAAGAGATTACTATATTTCCAACTATCAATGTCCTCTCAGAAAATACTATATTTCCAACTGTCAATGTCCTCTCTGAGAGACTACTATATTTCCAACTGTCAATGTCCTCTCTAAGAGATTACTATATTTCCAACTATCAATGTCCTCTCAGAAAATACTATATTTCCAACTGAATGTCCTCTCTGAGAGATTACTATATTTCCAACTGTCAATGTCCTCTCTGAGAGATTATTATATTTCCAACTGTCAATGTCCTCTCTGAGAGATTATTATATTTCCAACTGTCAATGTCCTCTCTGAGAGATTATTATATTTCAACTGTATCATATTTCCAACTGTCAATCTGATATTTCCAACTGTCAATGTCCTCTCTGAGAGATTACTATATTTCCAACTGTCAACTGAGAGAAGACTATATTTCAACTGTCAATGTCCTCTCTGAGAGAGACTATATTTCCAACTGTCAATGTCCTCTCTGAGAGATTACTATATTTCCAACTGTCAATGTCCTCTCTGAGAGATTACTATATTTCCAACTGTCAATGTCCTCTCTGAGAGACTACTATATTTCCAACTGTCAATGTCCTCTCTAAGAGATTACTATATTTCCAACTGTCAATGTCCTCTCTGAGAGATTACTATATTTCCAACTGTCAATGTCCTCTCTAAGAGATTACTATATTTCCAACTATCAATGTCCTCTCAGAAAATACTATATTTCCAACTGTCAATGTCCTCTCTGAGAGACTACTATATTTCCAACTGTCAATGTCCTCTCTAAGAGATTACTATATTTCCAACTATCAATGTCCTCTCAGAAAATACTATATTTCCAACTGTCAATGTCCTCTCTGAGAGATTACTATATTTCCAACTGTCAATGTCCTCTCTGAGAGATTACTATATTTCCAACTGTCAATGTCCTCTCTGAGAGACTACTATATTTCCAACTGTCAATGTCCTCTCTGAGAGATTACTATATTTCCAACTGTCAATGTCCTCTCTGAGAGATTACTATATTTCCAACTGTCAATGTCCTCTCTGAGAGACTACTATATTTCCAACTGTCAATGTCCTCTCTGAGAGATTACTATATTTCCAACTGTCAATGTCCTCTCTGAGAGATTACTATATTTCCAACTGTCAATGTCCTCTCTGAGAGACTACTATATTTCCAACTGTCAATGTCCTCTCTGAGAGATTACTATATTTCCAACTGTCAATGTCCTCTCTGAGAGATTACTATATTTCCAACTGTCAATGTCCTCTCTAAGAGATTACTAT
The DNA here is from genome assembly GCF_023373465.1 of Oncorhynchus keta. Lineage (NCBI taxonomy): Eukaryota > Metazoa > Chordata > Actinopteri > Salmoniformes > Salmonidae > Oncorhynchus > Oncorhynchus keta. The sequence continues at coordinate 21,172,843 of NC_068450.1, read as the reverse complement.
ATTTCCAACTGTCAATGTCCTCTCTGAGAGATTACTATATTTCCAACTGTCAATGTCCTCTCTGAGAGACTACTATATTTCCAACTGTCAATGTCCTCTCTAAGAGATTACTATATTTCCAACTGTCAATGTCCTCTCTGAGAGATTACTATATTTCCAACTGTCAATGTCCTCTCTGAGAGACTACTATATTTCCAACTGTCAATGTCCTCTCTAAGAGATTACTATATTTCCAACTATCAATGTCCTCTCAGAAAATACTATATTTCCAACTGTCAATGTCCTCTCTGAGAGACTACTATATTTCCAACTGTCAATGTCCTCTCTAGGAGATTACTATATTTCCAACTATCAATGTCCTCTCAGAAAATACTATATTTCCAACTGTCAATGTCCTCTCTGAGAGATTACTATATTTCCAACTGTCAATGTCCTCTCTGAGAGATTATTATATTTCCAACTGTCAATGTCCTCTCTGAGAGATTATTATATTTCCAACTGTCAATGTCCTCTCTGAGAGATTATTATATTTCCAACTGTCAATGTCCTCTCTGAGAGAAGACTATATTTCCAACTGTCAATGTCCTCTCTGAGAGATTACTATATTTCCAACTGTCAATGTCCTCTCTGAGAGAAGACTATATTTCCAACTGTCAATGTCCTCTCTGAGAGAAGACTATATTTCCAACTGTCAATGTCCTCTCTGAGAGATTACTATATTTCCAACTGTCAATGTCCTCTCTGAGAGATTACTATATTTCCAACTGTCAATGTCCTCTCTGAGAGACTACTATATTTCCAACTGTCAATGTCCTCTCTGAGAGAAGACTATATTTCCAACTGTCAATGTCCTCTCTGAGAGATTACTATATTTCCAACTGTCAATGTCCTCTCTGAGAGATTACTATATTTCCAACTGTCAATGTCCTCTCTGAGAGACTACTATATTTCCAACTGTCAATGTCCTCTCTAAGAGATTACTATATTTCCAACTGTCAATGTCCTCTCTGAGAGATTACTATATTTCCAACTGTCAATGTCCTCTCTGAGAGATTACTATATTTCCAACTGTCAATGTCCTCTCTGAGAGATTACTATATTTCCAACTGTCAATGTCCTCTCTGAGAGACTACTATATTTCCAACTGTCAATGTCCTCTCTAAGAGATTACTATATTTCCAACTGTCAATGTCCTCTCTGAGAGATTACTATATTTCCAACTGTCAATGTCCTCTCTGAGAGATTACTATATTTCCAACTGTCAATGTCCTCTCTAAGAGATTACTATATTTCCAACTGTCAATGTCCTCTCTGAGAGATTACTATATTTCCAACTGTCAATGTCCTCTCTGAGAGACTACTATATTTCCAACTGTCAATGTCCTCTCTAAGAGATTACTATATTTCCAACTGTCAATGTCCTCTCTGAGAGATTACTATATTTCCAACTGTCAATGTCCTCTCTGAGAGACTACTATATTTCCAACTGTCAATGTCCTCTCTAAGAGATTACTATATTTCCAACTATCAATGTCCTCTCAGAAAATACTATATTTCCAACTGTCAATGTCCTCTCTGAGAGACTACTATATTTCCAACTGTCAATGTCCTCTCTGAGAGACTACTATATTTCCAACTGTCAATGTCCTCTCTGAGAGACTACTATATTTCCAACTGTCAATGTCCTCTCTAAGAGATTACTATATTTCCAACTGTCAATGTCCTCTCTGAGAGACTACTATATTTCCAACTGTCAATGTCCTCTCTAGGAGATTACTATATTTCCAACTATCAATGTCCTCTCAGAAAATACTATATTTCCAACTGTCAATGTCCTCTCTGAGAGATTATTATATTTCCAACTGTCAATGTCCTCTCTGAGAGATTATTATATTTCCAACTGTCAATGTCCTCTCTGAGAGATTATTATATTTCCAACTGTCAATGTCCTCTCTGAGAGAAGACTATATTTCCAACTGTCAATGTCCTCTCTGAGAGATTACTATATTTCCAACTGTCAATGTCCTCTCTGAGAGAAGACTATATTTCCAACTGTCAATGTCCTCTCTGAGAGAAGACTATATTTCCAACTGTCAATGTCCTCTCTGAGAGTAGGGCAGGCTATATATATTTCCAACTATCAATGTCCTGTCAGCAGACTGTATCTACCTCAGTTACCTCGTACCCCTGCACATTCACTCGGTACTGTTACCCCTTGTATTTTTTCCAAGTTATTGTTACTCATTGTGTATTTACTATTACTTTTACTATTACTTTTATTATTTAGTTTTAATTTTCTATTATTTCTCTATTTGCTCTATCTGCATTGTTGGGAAGGGCCCGTAAGCATTTCTCTGTTAGTCTACACCTGTTGTTAATGAAGCATGTGACAACTACAATTGGATTTGATTTGAGTCCTATCTTCTTTTCTTTTCATCCAGTTTATACCAAAAGGGCTTACCTTATCATAGCTTTTACACAGGGTAGATTCATCTCGAGCTCAGAATGCCTCTCACATAATTCTGTAGAGACATCGAGGTCAGAGCTAAATGTGTCTCTCGTTATCAGACACGTCTTGCGTGTCACCTGTATCCAAGATCAGAGGAATGACACCTTAACATTATCTCAAATATGTTTTTAAACACACAGGGTGCCTCCTCACACCACACAAAAGGATGTGGGCAAACTCACAGCACTGAATATAAACATACCACTTTTTTCTTAGTAATCTAATGTCATTTTCAAGTTGTGTCCATATCTAAATATTGCAGAATTGCTTAGTGCAAATTCTATTTCTTTTCCACCACTTCATTCACACTTTGCTCTTTGTGTGTCATTATGCAACACTGAGATGCAGCTCCTAGCCCATAGCATGTATCATAGCTATTAACATCTAATCACTAGCCGTCATCAGCCTATCATGACCTGCACTACCAAAAGTATACTACACGACCAAATGCTCGTCCAACATCTCATTCCAAAATAAAAGCTGTTAATATTTAGTTCGTCCCCCCTTTGCTGCTATAACAGCCTCCACTCTGGGAAGGCTTTCCACTAGATGTTATAATAATAATAATAATATATGCCATTTAGCAGACGCTTTTATCCAAAGCGACTTACAGTCATGTGTGCATACATTCTACGTATGGGTGGTCCCGGGGATCGAACCCACTACCCTGGCATTACAAGCGCCATGCTCTACCAACTGAGCTACAGAAGGAATATTGGAAGCAAGTCCCCGCAGCATTCAGCCACAAAAGCATTTGTGAGGTCGGGCAATGATGTTGGGTGATTAGGCCTTGCTCACAGTCTGCGTTCCAATTCATCCCAAAGGGGTTTGATGGGGTTGAGGTAAGGGCTCTCTACAGGCCAGTCAAGTTCTTCCCCAATGATCTCCACAAACCATTTCTGTATGGATCTCTCTTTGTGCACAAGGACATTGTCATGCCAAAACTGTTGCCACAAAGTTGGAAGCACTGAATTGTCTAGAATGTCATTGTATGCTGTAGTGTTAAGATTTCCCTTCACCGGAACCAAAGGACCGAGCCAGAACCATGAAGAACAGCCCCAGACGATTATTCCTCCTTGAACAAACCTTACAGTTGGCACTATGCTTTGGGGCAGGTAGCGTTCTCCTGGCATCCGTCAAACTCAGATTCGTCCGTCAGACGGTGAAGCGTGATTCATCACTCCAAAGAACGCGTTTCTACTGATCAAGAGTCCAATGGCGGCAAGCTTTACACCTCGGCCATGGAAACCCATTTCATGAAGCTCCTGACAAACAGTTCTTGTGCTGACGTTGCTTCCAGAGGCTGTTTGGAACTTGGTGGTGAGTGTTGCAACTGAGGATAGAATTTTTACACTCTACGCACTTCAGTACTCGGCGGTCCAGTTCTGTGAGCTTGTGTGGCCTACCACTTCACGGCTGAGCCGTTGTTGCTCCTAGACATTCCCACTTCACAATAACAGCACTTGACTCATTGGAAAGGTGGCATCCTATGACGGTGCCACGTTGAGAGTCACTGAGCTCTTCAGTAAGGCCATTATACTGCCAATGTTTTATATGGAGATTGCATGGCTGTGTGCTCGATTTTATACACCTGTCAGCAATGGGTGTGGCTGAAATAGCAGAATCCACTCATTTGAGGGGTTGTCCACATACACTATATATACAAAAGTATGTCCTCTATCTGCTGGTAGTTTAACACATGTCTCTATTATTAATGTGATTAGAAGGATAAATAACGGTGGAAATGTAATTAAGGGTTTAATGAAAAGTATGAGTTAGGTGGCACCGTGTTAATGAGGAGCTGATGGATGATGGAGCAGGGAGGAGAGGAGTGGGGAGGGGAAAGGAGGGTTGGTGAGAGAAGGGTTGGGAGAGAGGGGTGGAGGAGAGGGGGTGTGTCATAGACACATGGCTTCACACTGTGCCATCGCCCCTCCCTGCAGCTGTTGGCTTCTTCAGACACTCCATTTCCTCTTCCTCTGACCTCTTTTTGACTTTCCTGTTCTCAGCAAACCATCTCTTTCCTTTCCTGTTCTCAGCATACCATCACTGTCCTCGCTGGTTAAATTGTCCTCACCGTTTAAACGCACATTTGTCACAATGAAAGTTTGATCGCCAACTTGTAATCCTAAAAATAATTAAATGAGTTACCTCTGGTTTGTTCAGCCATTTCGATGAGTTAGGGTTAGAGTTTTGAGATAAACGCGGAAAATAAGGTTAACACATGCTTAGGAGATCTGATAAGTTTTGTTCTATGAGATAATATCAGTCAGTTAACTGAAGAAAAAAAGATGCCATTTCCATTTCTCTCTGTGAGGATCGAAACTGGAGACAGGACAAAGTAAGGATGCAGACACAGGGAGCAAGCGGGGGAGCAGACAGTTATAGACAGGGAAATCAACAACGGGAAGGAGTCCAGGAGCGTCCAATGAGCGCTGCTGCGCATAGTGATGGTAACAGGTGTGTGTAATGAAGGGCAGCCTGGCGCCCTCGAGCGCCAGAAAGGGAGAGCGGGAGTATGCGTGACAGCTCTCTATGAGAGGATATACTGTAAGATAACATCAATCATTTTCACCCTTATCGTGATGGTGCACAGGCAGCTAGCTATGCCTTAGTCTGTGTGAGCCAGTCATCCTTTAATCAGTTTCTCATTCCTTTGGGGGGGGGTGTTCCTCTTCTACTCAGCTGTGTAAACACACCTGTCTGGTTGCGTGTGTGGGGCCATTCTCCGAGGTTGACATGCTGATAGCATCAGAGTTTGGTTCATAAAGGGTTAAAGCCAGGTGTAGCAGAGAGCACGACAGCACCTGGGAGAATGCTTCAGTACAATATAACACAGAGGAAGAGTTCCAGCCTGGGCTGCTTCAGTACAATATAACACAGAGGAAGAGTTCCAACCTGGGCTGCTTCAGTACAATATAACACAGAGGAAGAGTTCCAACCTGGGTTGTGTCAGTACAATATAACACAGAGGAAGAGTTCCAACCTGGGCTGCTTCAGTACAATATAACACAGAGGAAGAGTTCCAACCTGGGCTGTGTCAGTACAATATAACACAGAGGAAGAGTTCCAACCTGGGCTGTGTCAGTACAATATAACACAGAGGAAGAGTTCCAACCGGGGCTGTGTCAGTACAATATAACACAGGGCTGTGTCAGTACAATATAACACAGAGGAAGAGTTCCAACCTGGGCTGTGTCAGTACAATATAACACAGAGGAAGAGTTCCAACCTGGGCTGTGTCAGTACAATATAACACAGAGGAAGAGTTCCAACCTGGGCTGTGTCAGTACAATATAACACAGAGGAAGAGTTCCAACCTGGGCTGTGTCAGTACAATATAACACAGAGGAAGAGTTCCAACCTGGGCTGTGTCAGTACAATATAACACAGAGGAAGAGTTCCAACCTGGGCTGTGTCAGTACAATATAACACAGAGGAAGAGTTCCAACCTGGGCTGTGTCAGTACAATATAACACAGAGGAAGAGTTCCAACCTGGGCTGTGTCAGTACAATATAACACAGAGGAAGAGTTCCAACCTGGGCTGTGTCAGTACAATATAACACAGAGGAAGAGTTCCAACCTGGGCTGCTTCAGTACAATATAACACAGAGGAAGAGTTCCAACCTGGGCTCTGTCAGTACAATATAACACAGAGGAAGAGTTCCAACCTGGGCTGCTGTCAGTACAATATAACACAGAGGAAGAGTTCCAACCTGGGCTGCTTCAGTACAATATAACACAGAGGAAGAGTTCCAACCTGGGCTGCTTCAGTACAATATAACACAGAGGAAGAGTTCCACCCTGGGCTGCTTCAGTACAATATAACACAGAGGAAGGGTTCCAACCTGGGCTGGGCTGTCAGTACAATATAACACAGAGGAAGAGTTCCAACCTGGGCTGCTTCAGTACAATATAACACAGAGGAAGAGTTCCAACCTGGGCTGTGTCAGTACAATATAACACAGAGGAAGAGTTCCAACCTGGGCTGCTTCAGTACAATATAACACAGAGGAAGAGTTCCAACCTGGGCTGTGTTGGTAGAGCATGGCGCTTGTAACGCCAGGGTAGTGGGTTCGATTCCCGGGACCACTCATACGTAGAATGTATGCACACATGACTGTAAGTCGCTTTGGATAAAAGCGTCAGCTAAATGGCATATATTATTATATTATATTACAAAGGAAGGGTTCCAACCTGGGCTGTGTCAGTACAATATAACACAGAGGAAGAGTTCCAACCTGGGCTGCTTCAGTACAATATAACACAGAGGAAGAGTTCCAACCTGGGCTGTGTCAGTACAATATAACACAGAGGAAGAGTTCCAACCTGGGCTGTGTCAGTACAATATAACACAGAGGAAGAGTTCCAACCTGGGCTGTGTCAGTACAATATAACACAGAGGAAGAGTTCCAACCTGGGCTGTGTCAGTACAATATAACACAGAGGAAGAGTTCCAACCTGGGCTGTGTCAGTACAATATAACACAGAGGAAGAGTTCCAACCTGGGCTGTGTCAGTACAATATAACACAGAGGAAGAGTTCCAACCTGGGCTGCTTCAGTACAATATAACACAGAGGAAGAGTTCCAACCTGGGCTGTGTCAGTACAATATAACACAGAGGAAGAGTTCCAACCTGGGCTGCTTCAGTACAATATAACACAGAGGAAGAGTTCCAACCTGGGCTGTGTCAGTACAATATAACACAGAGGAAGAGTTCCAACCTGGGCTGCTTCAGTACAATATAACACAGAGGAAGAGTTCCAACCTGGGCTGTGTCAGTACAATATAACACAGAGGAAGAGTTCCAACCTGGGCTGTGTCAGTACAATATAACACAGAGGAAGAGTTCCAACCTGGGCTGTGTCAGTACAATATAACACAGAGGAAGAGTTCCAACCTGGGCTGCTGTCAGTACAATATAACACAGAGGAAGAGTTCCAACCTGGGCTGTGTCAGTACAATATAACACAGAGGAAGAGTTCCAACCTGGGCTCTGTCAGTACAATATAACACAGAGGAAGAGTTCCAACCTGGGCTCTGTCAGTACAATATAACACAGAGGAAGAGTTCCAACCTGGGCTGCTTCAGTACAATATAACACAGAGGAAGAGTTCCAACCTGGGCTCTGTCAGTACAATATAACACAGAGGAAGAGTTCCAACCTGGGCTGTGTCAGTACAATATAACACAGAGGAAGAGTTCCAACCTGGGCTGTGTCAGTACAATATAACACAGAGGAAGAGTTCCAACCTGGGCTGTGTCAGTACAATATAACACAGAGGAAGAGTTCCAACCTGGGCTGTGTCAGTACAATATAACACAGAGGAAGAGTTCCAACCTGGGCTGCTTCAGTACAATATAACACAGAGGAAGAGTTCCAACCTGGGCTGCTTCAGTACAATATAACACAGAGGAAGAGTTCCAACCTGGGCTGCTTCAGTACAATATAACACAGAGGAAGAGTTCCAACCTGGGCTCTGTCAGTACAATATAACACAGAGGAAGAGTTCCAACCTGGGCTGTGTCAGTACAATATAACACAGAGGAAGAGTTCCAACCTGGGCTGCTTCAGTACAATATAACACAGAGGAAGAGTTCCAACCTGGGCTGCTTCAGTACAATATAACACAGAGGAAGAGTTCCAACCTGGGCTGCTTCAGTACAATATAACACAGAGGAAGAGTTCCAACCTGGGCTGTGTCAGTACAATATAACACAGAGGAAGAGTTCCAACCTGGGCTGTGTCAGTACAATATAACACAGAGGAAGAGTTCCAACCTGGGCTGTTCAGTACAATATAACACAGAGGAAGAGTTCCAACCTGGGCTGCTTCAGTACAATATAACACAGAGGAAGAGTTCCAACCTGGGCTGCTTCAGTACAATATAACACAGAGGAAGAGTTCCAACCTGGGCTGTGTCAGTACAATATAACACAGAGGAAGAGTTCCAACCTGGGCTGTGTCAGTACAATATAACACAGAGGAAGAGTTCCAACCTGGGCTGCTGTCAGTACAATATAACACAGAGGAAGAGTTCCAACCTGGGCTGTGTCAGTACAATATAACACAGAGGAAGAGTTCCAACCTGGGCTGCTGTCAGTACAATATAACACAGAGGAAGAGTTCCAACCTGGGCTGCTGTCAGTACAATATAACACAGAGGAAGAGTTCCAACCTGGGCTGCAGTACAATATAACACAGAGGAAGAGTTCCAACCTGTACAATATAACACAGAGGAAGAGTTCCAACCTGGGCTGTGTCAGTACAATATAACACAGAGGAAGAGTTCCAACCTGGGCTGAGGAAGAGTTCTGTCAGTACAATATAACACAGAGGAAGAGTTCCAACCTGGGCTGTGTCAGTACAATATAACACAGAGGAAGAGTTCCAACCTGGGCTGTGTCAGTACAATATAACACAGAGGAAGAGTTCCAACCTGGGCTGCTGTCAGTACAATATAACACAGAGGAAGAGTTCCAACCTGGGCTGTGTCAGTACAATATAACACAGAGGAAGAGTTCCAACCTGGGCTGTGTCAGTACAATATAACACAGAGGAAGAGTTCCAACCTGGGCTGCTGTCAGTACAATATAACACAGAGGAAGAGTTCCAACCTGGGCTGCTGTCAGTACAATATAACACAGAGGAAGAGTTCCAACCTGGGCTGCTTCAGTACAATATAACACAGAGGAAGAGTTCCAACCTGGGCTGCTTCAGTACAATATAACACAGAGGAAGAGTTCCAACCTGGGCTGTGTCAGTACAATATAACACAGAGGAAGAGTTCCAACCTGGGCTGCTGTCAGTACAATATAACACAGAGGAAGAGTTCCAACCTGGGCTGTGTCAGTACAATATAACACAGAGGAAGAGTTCCAACCTGGGCTGCTTCAGTACAATATAACACAGAGGAAGAGTTCCAACCTGGGCTGTGTCAGTACAATATAACACAGAGGAAGAGTTCCAACCTGGGCTGCTTCAGTACAATATAACACAGAGGAAGAGTTCCAACCTGGGCTGCTTCAGTACAATATAACACAGAGGAAGAGTTCCAACCTGGGCTGCTTCAGTACAATATAACACAGAGGAAGAGTTCCAACCTGGGCTGTGTCAGTACAATATAACACAGAGGAAGAGTTCCAACCTGGGCTGCTTCAGTACAATATAACACAGAGGAAGAGTTCCAACCTGGGCTGTGTCAGTACAATATAACACAGAGGAAGAGTTCCAACCTGGGCTGCTTCAGTACAATATAACACAGAGGAAGAGTTCCAACCTGGGCTGCTGTACAATATAACACAGAGGAAGAGTTCCAACAAATATAACACAGAGGAAGAGTTCCAACCTGGGCTGCTTCAGTACAATATAACACAGAGGAAGAGTTCCAACCTGGGCTCTGTCAGTACAATATAACACAGAGGAAGAGTTCCAACCTGGGCTGCTGTCAGTACAATATAACACAGAGGAAGAGTTCCAACCTGGGCTGCTGTCAGTACAATATAACACAGAGGAAGAGTTCCAACCTGGGCTGTGTCAGTACAATATAACACAGAGGAAGAGTTCCAACCTGGGCTGCTTCAGTACAATATAACACAGAGGAAGAGTTCCAACCTGGGCTGCTTCAGTACAATATAACACAGAGGAAGAGTTCCAACCTGGGCTGCTTCAGTACAATATAACACAGAGGAAGAGTTCCAACCTGGGCTGCTTCAGTACAATATAACACAGAGGAAGAGTTCCAACCTGGGCTCTGTCAGTACAATATAACACAGAGGAAGAGTTCCAACCTGGGCTGCTTCAGTACAATATAACACAGAGGAAGAGTTCCAACCTGGGCTGCTTCAGTACAATATAACACAGAGGAAGAGTTCCAACCTGGGCTGCTTCAGTACAATATAACACAGAGGAAGAGTTCCAACCTGGGCTGCTTCAGTACAATATAACACAGAGGAAGAGTTCCAACCTGGGCTGTGTCAGTACAATATAACACAGAGGAAGAGTTCCAACCTGGGCTGCTTCAGTACAATATAACACAGAGGAAGAGTTCCAACCTGGGCTGCTTCAGTACAATATAACACAGAGGAAGAGTTCCAACCTGGGCTGCTTCAGTACAATATAACACAGAGGAAGAGTTCCAACCTGGGCTATAACACAGAGGAAGAGTTCCAACCTGGGCTCTTCAGTACAATATAACACAGAGGAAGAGTTCCAACCTGGGCTCTGTCAGTACAATATAACACAGAGGAAGAGTTCCAACCTGGGCTGCTTCAGTACAATATAACACAGAGGAAGAGTTCCAACCTGGGCTGCTTCAGTACAATATAACACAGAGGAAGAGTTCCAACCTGGGCTGCTGTCAGTACAATATAACACAGAGGAAGAGTTCCAACCTGGGCTGCTTCAGTACAATATAACACAGAGGAAGAGTTCCAACCTGGGCTGCTTCAGTACAATATAACACAGAGGAAGAGTTCCAACCTGGGCTGCTTCAGTACAATATAACACAGAGGAAGAGTTCCAACCTGGGCTGCTGTCAGTACAATATAACACAGAGGAAGAGTTCCAACCTGGGCTGCTGTCAGTACAATATAACACAGAGGAAGAGTTCACAACCTGGGCTGCTTCAGTACAATATAACACAGAGGAAGAGTTCCAACCTGGGCTGCTTCAGTACAATATAACACAGAGGAAGAGTTCCAACCTGGGCTGCTTCAGTACAATATAACACAGAGGAAGAGTTCCAACCTGGGCTGTGTCAGTACAATATAACACAGAGGAAGAGTTCCAACCTGGGCTGTGTCAGTACAATATAACACAGAGGAAGAGTTCCAACCTGGGCTGTGTCAGTACAATATAACACAGAGGAAGAGTTCCAACCTGGGCTGTTCAGTACAATATAACACAGAGGAAGAGTTCCAACCTGGGCTGCTGTCAGTACAATATAACACAGAGGAAGAGTTCCAACCTGGGCTGCTGTCAGTACAATATAACACAGAGGAAGAGTTCCAACCTGGGCTGTGTCAGTACAATATAACACAGAGGAAGAGTTCCAACCTGGGCTGTGTCAGTACAATATAACACAGAGGAAGAGTTCCAACCTGGGCTGTGTCAGTACAATATAACACAGAGGAAGAGTTCCAACCTGGGCTGCTGTCAGTACAATATAACACAGAGGAAGAGTTCCAACCTGGGCTGTGTCAGTACAATATAACACAGAGGAAGAGTTCCAACCTGGGCTGCTGTCAGTACAATATAACACAGAGGAAGAGTTCCAACCTGGGCTGCTTCAGTACAATATAACACAGAGGAAGAGTTCCAACCTGGGCTCTGTCAGTACAATATAACACAGAGGAAGAGTTCCAACCTGGGCTGTGTCAGTACAATATAACACAGAGGAAGAGTTCCAACCTGGGCTGCTTCAGTACAATATAACACAGAGGAAGAGTTCCAACCTGGGCTGCTTCAGTACAATATAACACAGAGGAAGAGTTCCAACCTGGGCTGCTTCAGTACAATATAACACAGAGGAAGAGTTCCAACCTGGGCTCTGTCAGTACAATATAACACAGAGGAAGAGTTCCAACCTGGGCTGTGTCAGTACAATATAACACAGAGGAAGAGTTCCAACCTGGGCTGCTTCAGTACAATATAACACAGAGGAAGAGTTCCAACCTGGGCTGCTTCAGTACAATATAACACAGAGGAAGAGTTCCAACCTGGGCTGCTGTCAGTACAATATAACACAGAGGAAGAGTTCCAACCTGGGCTGTGTCAGTACAATATAACACAGAGGAAGAGTTCCAACCTGGGCTGTGTCAGTACAATATAACACAGAGGAAGAGTTCCAACCTGGGCTGTTCAGTACAATATAACACAGAGGAAGAGTTCCAACCTGGGCTGCTTCAGTACAATATAACACAGAGGAAGAGTTCCAACCTGGGCTGCTTCAGTACAATATAACACAGAGGAAGAGTTCCAACCTGGGCTGTGTCAGTACAATATAACACAGAGGAAGGGTTCCAACCTGGGCTCTGTCAGTACAATATAACACAGAGGAAGAGTTCCAACCTGGGCTGTGTCAGTACAATATAACACAGAGGAAGAGTTCCAACCTGGGCTGCTGTCAGTACAATATAACACAGAGGAAGAGTTCCAACCTGGGCTGTGTCAGTACAATATAACACAGAGGAAGAGTTCCAACCTGGGCTGCTTCAGTACAATATAACACAGAGGAAGAGTTCCAACCTGGGCTGTGTCAGTACAATATAACACAGAGGAAGAGTTCCAACCTGGGCTCTGTCAGTACAATATAACACAGAGGAAGAGTTCCAACCTGGGCTGCTTCAGTACAATATAACACAGAGGAAGAGTTCCAACCTGGGCTGCTTCAGTACAATATAACACAGAGGAAGAGTTCCAACCTGGGCTGCTTCAGTACAATATAACACAGAGGAAGAGTTCCAACCTGGGCTGCTTCAGTACAATATAACACAGAGGAAGAGTTCCAACCTGGGCTGCTTCAGTACAATATAACACAGAGGAAGAGTTCCAACCTGGGCTGTGTCAGTACAATATAACACAGAGGAAGAGTTCCAACCTGGGCTGTGTCAGTACAATATAACACAGAGGAAGAGTTCCAACCTGGGCTGTGTCAGTACAATATAACACAGAGGAAGAGTTCCAACCTGGGCTGCTTCAGTACAATATAACACAGAGGAAGAGTTCCAACCTGGGCTGCTTCAGTACAATATAACACAGAGGAAGAGTTCCAACCTGGGCTGCTTCAGTACAATATAACACAGAGGAAGAGTTCCAACCTGGGCTGCTTCAGTACAATATAACACAGAGGAAGAGTTCCAACCTGGGCTCTGTCAGTACAATATAACACAGAGGAAGAGTTCCAACCTGGGCTGTGTCAGTACAATATAACACAGAGGAAGAGTTCCAACCTGGGCTGTGTCAGTACAATATAACACAGAGGAAGAGTTCCAACCTGGGCTGCTTCAGTACAATATAACACAGAGGAAGAGTTCCAACCTGGGCTGTGTCAGTACAATATAACACAGAGGAAGAGTTCCAACCTGGGCTGCTTCAGTACAATATAACACAGAGGAAGAGTTCCAACCTGGGCTGCTTCAGTACAATATAACACAGAGGAAGAGTTCCAACCTGGGCTGCTTCAGTACAATATAACACAGAGGAAGAGTTCCAACCTGGGCTGTGTCAGTACAATATAACACAGAGGAAGGGTTCCAACCTGGGCTGCTTCAGTACAATATAACACAGAGGAAGAGTTCCAACCTGGGCTGCTTCAGTACAATATAACACAGAGGAAGAGTTCCAACCTGGGCTGTGTCAGTACAATATAACACAGAGGAAGAGTTCCAACCTGGGCTGCTTCAGTACAATATAACACAGAGGAAGAGTTCCAACCTGGGCTCTGTCAGTACAATATAACACAGAGGAAGAGTTCCAACCTGGGCTGTGTCAGTACAATATAACACAGAGGAAGAGTTCCAACCTGGGCTGCTTCAGTACAATATAACACAGAGGAAGAGTTCCAACCTGGGCTGTGTCAGTACAATATAACACAGAGGAAGAGTTCCAACCTGGGCTCTGTCAGTACAATATAACACAGAGGAAGAGTTCCAACCTGGGCTGCTTCAGTACAATATAACACAGAGGAAGAGTTCCAACCTGGGCTCTGTCAGTACAATATAACACAGAGGAAGAGTTCCAACCTGGGCTCTGTCAGTACAATATAACACAGAGGAAGAGTTCCAACCTGGGCTGTGTCAGTACAATATAACACAGAGGAAGAGTTCCAACCTGGGCTGTGTCAGTACAATATAACACAGAGGAAGAGTTCCAACCTGGGCTGTGTCAGTACAATATAACACAGAGGAAGAGTTCCAACCTGGGCTGCTTCAGTACAATATAACACAGAGGAAGAGTTCCAACCTGGGCTGCTTCAGTACAATATAACACAGAGGAAGAGTTCCAACCTGGGCTGTGTCAGTACAATATAACACAGAGGAAGAGTTCCAACCTGGGCTCTGTCAGTACAATATAACACAGAGGAAGAGTTCCAACCTGGGCTGCTTCAGTACAATATAACACAGAGGAAGAGTTCCAACATATTTTTCTTCCTCCTCCACCTATCTACCTCTGACTACGCCTCTGCAGGATTGTGACTGGGGCTTTCCTTTCTGTGATTCAGGCTATCTAATCAAATGAAATGTTTTCACTACTTTACGTAGTAAACTGATTGGAGGATAGATTGGGGATATGACGTATGAACATGCATCATCTTATCTTACACATAATATTCAATTATTGACTTATGAATGCACCTCAAGTTACTGGTGATTTGTTTCTAAATTGTTAAAAATCCTGTCTGAAGAGCTTTTATTCGTCTTATCAACACTAGATGGCGATAGAGCTTCATATTGGGCACTAATCTGTGGAGTGTCGTCAAATGTCCTGTTCACTATACAATTCATGTGATTTATTTAACACCAAACAGAACAACGCAGCTTTTCAAAAATGGATCTGATGAAACTTACATTTTTCTTTTCTTTTTCTGTCTTTTCCAGGTTTCCTGTCCCAGTGAAGCGCTCTCACCCTCATGGCCCTGACCCTAAGATCAAAGCCCCTGAACCAGTCATCTCCCAGATCATCGACAAACTCAAACACATCAACCAGGTGGTCTGCGTGTGTGTGTGTGTGTGTGTGTGTGTGTGTGTGTGTGTGTGTGTGTGTGTGTGTGTGTGTGTGTGTGTGTGTGTGTGTGTGTGTGCGTGCGTGCGTGCGTGCGTGCGTGCGTGCGTGCGTGTGCGTTTATGCGTTTGTGGGTACTTTCATATATGTTTATGCTCAGATCAGTCAAAACAGGCTGTTGATGGAGAGCACATGTGTGGCCCCTACCCCTGGGCCTAGCCCCTACCCCTGGACCTAGCCCCTACCCCTGAGCTTAGCCCCTACCCCCGAGCCTAGCCCCTACCCCTGAGCCTAGCCCCTACCCCTTGTTCTGACTCAGCCATATGGAATACAGGTTACTCTGTAGAACTATCTGGTTCTGACCCAGCCATATGGAATACAGGTTACTCTGCAGCTACAGTTGTGGCCGGAAGTTTACATACACCTCAGCCAAATACATTTAAACTCAGTTTTTCACAAATCCTGACATTTAATCCTCGTAAAAATTCCCTGTTTTAGGTCAGTTAGGATCACCACTTTATTTTAAGAATGTGAAATGTCGGAATAATTGTAGAGAGAATGATTTATTTCAGCTTTTATTTCTTTCATCACATTCCCAGTGGGTCAGAAGTTTACATACACTCAATTAGTATTTGGTAGCATTGCCTCTAAATTGTTTAACTTGGGTGAAATGTTTTGGGTAGCCTTAGAGACATCATAACATAGAGACATGAGGGGACATCAGGTCATAAAGACATCAGGTCATAGAGACATCAGGACATAGAGACATCAGGGGACATCAGGTCATAGAGACATCAGGACATAGATACATCATAACATAGAGACATGAGGGGACATCAGGTCATAAAGACATCAGGTCATAGAGACATCAGGACATAGAGACATCAGGACATAGATACATCATAACATAGAGACATGAGGGGACATCAGGTCATAAAGACATCAGGTCATAGAGACATCAGGACATAGATACATCATAACATAGAGACATGAGGGGACATCAGGTCATAAAGACATCAGGTCATAGAGACATCAGGACATAGAGACATCAGGACATAGATACATCATAACATAGAGACATGAGGGGACATCAGGTCATAAAGACATCAGGTCATAGAGACATCAGGTCATAGAGACATCAGGACATAGAGACATCAGGTCATAGAGACATCAGGACATAGAGACATCAGGACATAGATACATAATAACATAGAGACATGAGGGGACATCAGGTCATAAAGACATCAGGTCATAGAGACATCAGGACATAGATACATCAGGGGACATCAGGTCATAGAGACATCAGGTCATAGATACATCAGGGGACATCAGGACATAGATACATCAGGTCATAGATACATCAGGGGACATCAGGTCATAGATACATCAGGTCATAGATACATCAGGTCATAGAGACATCAGGTCATAGAGACATCAGGTCATAAAGACATCAGGTCATAGAGACATCAGGTCATAGAGACATCAGGTCATAGAGACATCAGGTCATAGATACATCAGGGGACATCAGGTCATAGATACATCAGGTCATAGAGACATCAGGGGACATCAGGTCATAGATACATCAGGTCATAGAGACATCAGGTCATAGAGACATCAGGTCATAGATACATCAGGGGACATCAGGTCATAGATACATCAGGTCATAGAGACATCAGGTCATAGAGACATCAGGACATAGATACATCAGGGGACATCAGGTCATAGAGACATCAGGACATAGAGACATCAGGACATAGAGACATCAGGTCATAGAGACATCAGGACATAGAGACATCAGGACATAGAGACATCAGGTCATAGAGACATCAGGACATAGAGACATCAGGACATAGAGACATCAGGTCATAGAGACATCAGGTCATAGAGACATAAGGTCATAGGGACATCAGGTCATAGAGACATCAGGACATAGAGACATCAGGTCATAGAGACATCAGGTCATAGAGACATCAGGTCATAGAGACATCAGGTCATAGATACATCAGGGGACATCAGGTCATAGATACATCAGGTCATAGAGACATCAGGTCATAGAGACATCAGGACATAGATACATCAGGGGACATCAGGTCATAGAGACGTCAGGACATAGTGACATCAGGTCATAGATACATCAGGACATAGATACATCAGGGGACATCAGGTCATAAAGACATCAGGTCATAGAGACATCAGGACATAGAGACATCAGGACATAGAGACATCAGGTCATAGATACATCAGGTCATAGAGACATCAGGTCATAGAGACATCAGGTCATAGAGACATCAGGGGACATCAGGTCATAGATACATCAGGACATAGATACATCAGGGGACATCAGGTCATAGATACATCAGGGGACATCAGGTCATAGAGACATCAGGACATAGATACATCAGGGGACATCAGGTCATAGAGACATCAGGTCATAGAGACATCAGGGGACATCAGGTCATAGAGACATCAGGACATAGATACATCAGGACATAGATACATCAGGTGACATCAGGTCATCGAGACATCAGGTCATAGAGACATCAGGTCATAGAGACATCAGGGGACATCAGGTCATAGAGACATCAGCACAAAGAGACATCAGGTCATAGAGACATCAGGTCATAGAGACATCAGGGGACATCAGGTCATAGAGACATCAGGTCATAGATACATCAGGGGACATCAGGTCATAGATACATCAGGTCATAGAGACATCAGGTCATAGAGACATCAGGACATAGATACATCAGGGGACATCAGGTCATAGAGACATCAGGACATAGAGACATCAGGTCATAGATACATCAGGACATAGATACATCAGGTCATAGATACATCAGGTCATAGAGACATCAGGTCATAGAGACATCAGGTCATAGAGACATCAGGGGACATCAGGTCATAGATACATCAGGACATAGATACATCAGGGGACATCAGGTCATAGATACATCAGGGGACATCAGGTCAAAGAGACATCAGGTCATAGAGACATCAGGGGACATCAGGTCATAGAGACATCAGGTCATAGATACATCAGGTCATAGATACATCAGGGGACATCAGGACATAGATACATCAGGGGACATCAGGACATAGATACATCAGGTGACATCAGGTCATAAAGACATCAGGACATAGATACATCAGGTCATAGAGACATCAGGTCATAGAGACATCAGGACATAGAGACATCAGGACATAGAGACATCAGGACATAGAGACATCAGGTCATAGAGACATCAGGACATAGAGACATCAGGTCATAGAGACATCAGGTCATAGAGACATCAGGGGACATCAGGTCATAGAGACATCAGGTCATAGATACATCAGGGGACATCAGGTCATAGATACATCAGGTCATAGAGACATCAGGTCATAGAGACATCAGGACGTAGATACATCAGGGGACATCAGGTCATAGAGACATCAGGACATAGAGACATCAGGTCATAGATACATCAGGACATAGATACATCAGGGGACATCAGGTCATAAAGACATCAGGTCATAGAGACATCAGGTCATAGAGACATCAGGGGACATCAGGTCATAGAGACATCAGGACATAGATACATCAGGACATAGATACATCAGGGGACATCAGAACATAGAGACATCAGGGGACATCAGGTCATAGAGACATCAGGTCATAGAGACATCAGGTCATAGAGACATCAGGACATAGATACATCAGGGGACATCAGGTCATAGAGACATCAGGACATAGAGACATCAGGACATAGAGACATCAGGTCATAGAGACATCAGCACATAGAGACATCAGGACATAGAGACATCAGGTCATAGAGATATCAGGTCATAGAGACATCAGGTCATAGAGACATAAGGTCATAGGGACATCAGGTCATAGAGACATCAGGACATAGAGACATCAGGTCATAGAGACATCAGGACATAGAGACATCAGGACATAGAGACATCATGTCATAGAGACATCATGTCATAGAGACATCAGGTCATAGAGACATCAGGGGACATCAGGTCATAGAGACATCAGGTCATAGATACATCAGGGGACATCAGGTCATAGATACATCAGGTCATAGAGACATCAGGACATAGATACATCAGGGGACATCAGGTCATAGAGACATCAGGACATAGAGACATCAGGTCATAGATACATCAGGACATAGATACATCAGGGGTCATCAGGTCATAAAGACATCAGGTCATAGAGACATCAGGACATAGAGACATGAGGTCATAGATACATCAGGTCATAGAGACATCAGGTCATAGAGACATCAGGTCATAGAGACATCAGGGGACATCAGGTCATAGATACATCAGGTCATAGAGACATCAGGGGACATCAGGTCATAGAGACATCAGGTCATAGATACATCAGGTCATAGATACATCAGGGGACATCAGGACATAGATACATCAGGGGACATCATGACATAGATACATCAGGTGACATCAGGTCATAAAGACATCAGGACATAGATACATCAGGTCATAGAGACATCAGGTCATAGAGACATCAGGGGACATCAGGTCATAGATACATCAGGTCATAGATACATCAGGGGACATCAGGACATAGATACATCAGGGGACATCAGGACATAGATACATCAGGTGACATCAGGTCATAAAGACATCAGGACATAGATACATCAGGTCATAGAGACATCAGGTCATAGAGACATCAGGACATAGAGACATCAGGACATAGAGACATCAGGACATAGAGACATCAGGTCATAGAGACATCAGGACATAGAGACATCAGGTCATAGAGACATCAGGTCATAGAGACATCAGGGGACATCAGGTCATAGAGACATCAGGTCATAGATACATCAGGGGACATCAGGTCATTGATACATCAGGTCATAGAGACATCAGGTCATAGAGACATCAGGACGTAGATACATCAGGGGACATCAGGTCATAGAGACATCAGGACATAGAGACATCAGGTCATATATACATCAGGTCATAGAGACATCAGGTCATAGAGACATCAGGTCATAGAGACATCAGGGAACATCAGGTCATAGAGACATCAGGTCATAGAGACATCAGGGGACATCAGGTCATAGATACATCAGGACATAGATACATCAGGGGACATCAGGTCATAGATACATCAGGGGACATCAGGTCATAGAGACATCAGGTCATAGAGACATCAGGGGACATCAGGTCATAGATACATCAGGGGACATCAGGACATAGATACATCAGCACATAGAACATCAGGACATAGAGACATCAGGACATAAAGACATCAGGACATGGATACATCAGGACATAGATGCATCGGGACATAGAGACATCAGGACATGGAAACATCAGGACATAGAAACATCAGGACATAGAAACATCAGGATATAGAGACATCAGCACATAGAGACATCAGGGGACATCAGGTCATAGAGACATCAGGACATAGAGACATCAGGACATGGATACATTAGGACATAGAGACATCAGGTCATAGAGACATCAGGGGACATCAGGTCATAGAGACATCAGGACATAGAGACATCAGGGGACATCAGGTCATAGAGACATCGGGACATAGATACATCAGGGGACATCAGGTCATAGATACATCAGGGGACATCAGGTCATAGATACATCAGCACATAGATACATCAGGTCATAGATACATCAGGGGACATCAGGACTTAGATACATCAGGGGACATCAGGTCATAGATACATCAGGTCATAGAGACATCAGGTCATAGAGACATCAGGTCATAGAGACATCAGGGGACATCAGGTCATAGATACATCAGGACATAGATACATCAGGGGACATCAGGTCATAGATACATCAGGGGACATCAGGTCATAGAGACATCAGGTCATAGAGACATCAGGGGACATCAGGTCATAGAGACATCAGGTCATAGATACATCAGGTCATAGATACATCAGGGGACATCAGGACATAGATACATCAGGTGACATCAGGTCATAAAGACATCAGGACATAGATACATCAGGTCATAGAGACATCAGGTCATAGAGACATCAGGACATAGAGACATCAGGACATAGAGACATCAGGACATAGAGACATCAGGTCATAGAGACATCAGGACATAGAGACATCAGGTCATAGAGACATCAGGTCATAGAGACATCAGGTCATAGAGACATCAGGGGACATCAGGTCATAGAGACATCAGGTCATAGATACATCAGGGGACATCAGGTCATTGATACATCAGGTCATAGAGACATCAGGTCATAGAGACATCAGGACGTAGATACATCAGGGGACATCAGGTCATAGAGACATCAGGACATAGAGACATCAGGTCATAGATACATCAGGACATAGATACATCAGGGGACATCAGGTCATAAAGACATCAGGTCATAGAGACATCAGGACATAGAGACATCAGGTCATAGATACATCAGGTCATAGAGACATCAGGTCATAGAGACATCAGGGGACATCAGGTCATAGAGACATCAGGTCATAGAGACATCAGGGGACATCAGGTCATAGATACATCAGCACATAGAACATCAGGACATAGAGACATCAGGACATAAAGACATCAGGTCATAGATACATCAGGACATAGATACATCAGGGGACATCAGGTCATAAAGACATCAGGTCATAGAGACATCAGGACATAGAGACATCAGGTCATAGAGACATCAGGTCATAGAGACATCAGGTCATAGAGACATCAGGGGACATCAGGTCATAGAGACATCAGGTCATAGAGACATCAGGGGACATCAGGTCATAGATACATCAGGACATAGATACATCAGGGGACATCAGGTCATAGATACATCAGGGGACATCAGGTCATAGAGACATCAGGTCATAGAGACATCAGGGGACATCAGGTCATAGATACATCAGGGGACATCAGGACACAGACATCAGGTCATAAAGACATCAGGACATAGATACATCAGGACATAGATGCATCAGGACATAGAGACATCAGGACATAGAAACATCAGGACATAGAAACATCAGGACATAGAAACATCAGGATATAGAGACATCAGGTCATAGAGACATCAGGGGACATCAGGTCATAGAGACATCAGGACATAGAGACATCAGGACATGGATACATCAGGACATCAGGTCATAGAGACATAGAGACATCAGGTCATAGAGACATCAGGTCATAGAGACATCAGGGGACATCAGGTCATAGATACATCAGGGACATCAGGACATAGAGACATCAGGACATAAAGACATCAGGACATGGATACATCAGGACATAGATGTCGGGACATAGAGACATCAGGACATGGAAACATCAGGACATAGAAACATCAGGACATAGAGACATCAGGACATCATAGAGACATCAGGACATAGAGACATCAGGGGACATCAGGTCATAGAGACATCAGGACATACATCAGGACATGGATACATAGGACATAGAGACATCAGGTCATAGAGACATCAGGGGACATCAGGTCATAGAGACATCAGGACATAGAGACATCAGGGGACATCAGGTCATAGAGACATCAGGACATAGATACATCAGGGGACATCAGGTCATAGATACATCAGGGGACATCAGGTCATAGATACATCAGGTCATAGATACATCAGGTCATAGATACATCAGGGGACATCAGGACTTAGACATACATAGAGACATCAGGTCATAGATACATCAGGACATAGAGACATCAGGTCATAGAGACATCAGGTCATAGAGACATCAGGGGACATCAGGTCATAGATACATCAGGACATAGATACATCAGGGGACATCAGGTCATAGATACATCAGGGAGACATCAGGTCATAGAGACATCAGATAGAGACATCAGGGGACATCAGGTCATAGAGACATCAGGTCATAGATACATCAGGTCATAGATACATCAGGGACATCAGGACATAGATACATCAGGTGACATCAGGTCATAAAGACATCAGGACATAGATACATCAGGTCATAGAGACATCAGGTCATAGAGACATCAGGACATAGAGACATCAGGACATAGAGACATCAGGACATAGAGACATCAGGTCATAGAGACATCAGGACATAGAGACATCAGGTCATAGAGACATCAGGTCATAGAGACATCAGGTCATAGAGACATCAGGGGACATCAGGTCATAGAGACATCAGGTCATAGATACATCAGGGGACATCAGGTCATTGATACATCAGGTCATAGAGACATCAGGTCATAGAGACATCAGGACGTAGATACATCAGGGGACATCAGGTCATAGAGACATCAGGACATAGATACATCAGGACATAGATACATCAGGGGACATCAGGTCATAAAGACATCAGGTCATAGAGACATCAGGACATAGAGACATCAGGTCATAGATACATCAGGTCATAGAGACATCAGGTCATAGAGACATCAGGGGACATCAGGTCATAGAGACATCAGGTCATAGAGACATCAGGGGACATCAGGTCATAGATACATCAGGACATAGATACATCAGGGGACATCAGGTCATAGATACATCAGGGACATCAGGTCATAGAGACATCAGGTCATAGAGACATCAGGGACATCAGGTCATAGATACATCAGGGGACATCAGGACATAGATACATCAGGTCATAGAGACATCAGGACATAGAGACATCAGGACATAAAGACATCAGGTCATAGATACATCAGGACATAGATGCATCAGGACATAGAGACATCAGGACATGGAAACATCAGACATAGAAACATCAGGACATAGACATCAGGATATAGAGACATCAGGTCATAGAGACATCAGGGGACATCAGGTCATAGAGACATCAGGTCATAGAGACATCAGGACATGGATACATTAGGACATAGAGACATCAGGTCATAGAGACATCAGGGGACATCAGGTCATAGAGACATCAGGACATAGAGACATCAGGGGACATCAGGTCATAGAGACATCGGGACATAGATACATCAGGGGACATCAGGTCATAGATACATCAGGGGACATCAGGTCATAGATACATCAGCACATAGATACATCAGGGGACATCAGGTCATAGATACATCAGGGGACATCAGGACATAGATACATCAGGGGACATCAGGTCATAGAGACATCAGGTGACATCAGGTCATAAAGACATCAGGACATAGATACATCAGGTCATAGAGACATTAGCACATAGATACATCAGGACATAGAGACATTAGCACATAGATACATCAGGTCATAGAGACATTAGCACATAGATACATCAGGGGACATCAGGTCATAGATACATCAGGTCATAGAGACATCAGGGGACATCAGGTCATAGATACATCAGGTCATAGATACATCAGGGGACATCAGGTCATAGATACATCAGGTCATAGAGACATCAGGTCATAGATACATCAGGTCATAGATACATCAGGGGACATCAGGTCATAGATACATCAGGTCATAGAGACATCAGGTCATAGATACATCAGGTCATAGATACATCAGGGGACATCAGGTCATAGAGACATCAGGACATAGATACATCAGGTCATAGATACATCAGGTCATAGAGACATCAGGTCATAGATACATCAGGTCATAGATACATCAGGGGACATCAGGTCATAGAGACATCAGGACATAGAGACATCAGGTCATAGATACATCAGGGGACATCAGGTCATAGATACATCAGCACATAGAGACATCAGGACATAGAGACATCAGGTCATAGAGACATCAGGTCATAGATACATCAGGTCATAGATACATCAGGGGACATCAGGTCATAGATACATCAGCACATAGAGACATCAGGACATAGAGACATCAGTACATAGAGACATCAGGACATAGAGACATCAGTACATAGAGACATCAGCACATAGAGACATCAGCACAAAGAGACATCAGGTCATAGAGACATCAGGTCATAGAGACATCAGGGGACATCAGGTCATAGAGACATCAGGACATAGATACATCAGGGGACATCAGGTCATAGAGACATCAGGTCATAGAGACATCAGGGGACATCAGGTCATAGAGACATCAGGTCATAGAGACATCAGGTCATAGATACATCAGGGGACATCAGGTCATAGATACATCAGGGGACATCAGGTCATAGAGACATCAGGACATAGATACATCAGGGGACATCAGGTCATAGAGACATCAGGTCATAGAGACATCAGGGGACATCAGGTCATAGAGACATCAGGTCATAGAGACATCAGGGGACATCAGGTCATAGATACATCAGCACATAGATACATCAGGGACATCAGGTCATAGATACATCAGGACATAGATACATCAGGTCATAGATACATCAGGGGACATCAGGTCATAGAGACATCAGGTACATAGAGACATCAGCACATAGAGACATCAGGTCATAGAGACATCAGGACATAGAGACATCAGGACATAGAGACATCAGGTCATAGAGACATCAGGAGACATCAGTACATAGAGACATCAGGACATAGAGACATCAGTACATAGAGACATCAGCACATAGAGACATCAGGACATAAAGACATCAGGACATAGATGGTCATCAGGACATAGAGACATCAGGACATGGAAACATCAGGTCATAGAAACATCAGGATATAGAGACATCAGGTCATAGAGACATCAGGTCATAGAGACATCAGTACATAGAGACATCAGGACATGGAAACATCAGTACATAGAGACATCAGGACATGGACATCAGGTCATAGAGACATCAGGTCATAGAAACATCAGGGACATCAGGTCATAGAGACATCAGGACATAGAGACATCAGGTCATAGAAACATCAGGACATAGAGACATCAGCACATAGAGACATCAGGTCAGAAACATCAGCACATAGGACATCAGGTCATAGAGACATCAGGTACATAGAGACATCAGGACATGGATACATCAGGTCATAGAGACATCAGGATATAGAGACATCAGGTCATAGAAACATCAGGACATAGAGACATCAGGACATAGAGACATCAGGACATAGAGACATCAGGACATAGAGACATCAGGACATAGAGACATCAGGTCATAGAGACATCAGGACATGGACATCAGGACATAGAGACATCAGGACATAGATACATCAGGACATAGATGCATCGGGACATAGAGACATCAGGACATATAAACATCAGGACAAAGAGACATCATGACATAGCGGCATCAGGACATAGAGGCATCAGGACATAGAGACATCAGGACATAGATGCATCGGGACATAGAGACATCAGGACATGGACACATCAGGACATGGAGACATCAGGTCATAGAGATATCAGGACATGGAAACATCAGGACATGGAGACATCAGGACATGGAGACATCAGGACATGGAGACATCAGGACATAGAGACATCAGGTCATAGGACATAGAGGCATCAGGACATAGAGACATCAGGACATAGATACATCAGGACATAGAGACATCAGGACATAGAGACATCAGGTCATAGAGACATCAGGTCATAGAGACATCAGGTCATAGAGACATCAGGGGACATCAGGTCATAGAGACATCAGGTCATAGATACATCAGGGGACATCAGGTCATTGATACATCAGGTCATAGAGACATCAGGTCATAGAGACATCAGGACGTAGATACATCAGGGGACATCAGGTCATAGAGACATCAGGACATAGAGACATCAGGTCATAGAGACATCAGGACATAGATACATCAGGGGACATCAGGTCATAAAGACATCAGGTCATAGAGACATCAGGTCATAAAGACATCAGGTCATAGATACATCAGGTCATAGAGACATCAGGTCATAGAGACATCAGGGGACATCAGGTCATAGAGACATCAGGTCATAGAGACATCAGGGGACATCAGGTCATAGATACATCAGGACATAGATACATCAGGGGACATCAGGTCATAGATACATCAGGGGACATCAGGTCATAGAGACATCAGGTCATAGAGACATCAGGGGACATCAGGTCATAGATACATCAGGGGACATCAGGACATAGATACATCAGGAACATCAGGACATAGAGACATCAGGACATAAAGACATCATGACATGGATACATCAGGACATAGATGCATCAGGACATAGAGACATCAGGACATGGAAACATCAGGACATAGAAACATCAGGACATAGAAACATCAGGATATAGAGACATCAGCACATAGAGACATCAGGGACATCAGGTCATAGAGACATCAGGACATAGAGACATCAGGACATGGATACATTAGGACATAGAGACATCAGGTCATAGAGACATCAGGGGACATCAGGTCATAGAGACATCAGGACATAGAGACATCAGGGGACATCAGGTCATAGAGACATCGGGACATAGATACATCAGGGGACATCAGGTCATAGATACATCAGGGGACATCAGCACATAGATACATCAGGTCATAGATACATCAGGGGACATCAGGACTTAGATACATCAGGGGACATCAGGACATAGATACATCAGGGGACATCAGGTCATAGAGACATCAGGTGACATCAGGTCATAAAGACATCAGGACATAGATACATCAGGTCATAGAGACATTAGCACATAGATACATCAGGTCATAGAGACATTAGCACATAGATACATCAGGGGACATCAGGTCATAGATACATCAGGTCATAGAGACATCAGGGGACATCAGGTCATAGATACATCAGGTCATAGATACATCAGGGGACATCAGGTCATAGATACATCAGGTCATAGAGACATCAGGTCATAGATACATCAGGTCATAGATACATCAGGGGACATCAGGTCATAGATACATCAGGTCATAGAGACATCAGGTCATAGATACATCAGGTCATAGATACATCAGGGGACATCAGGTCATAGAGACATCAGGACATAGATACATCAGGTCATAGATACATCAGGTCATAGAGACATCAGGTCATAGATACATCAGGTCATAGATACATCAGGGGACATCAGGTCATAGAGACATCAGGACATAGAGACATCAGGTCATAGATACATCAGGGGACATCAGGTCATAGATACATCAGCACATAGAGACATCAGGTCATAGAGACATCAGGTCATAGATACATCAGGTCATAGATACATCAGGGGACATCAGGTCATAGATACATCAGCACATAGAGACATCAGGACATAGAGACATCAGTACATAGAGACATCAGGACATAGAGACATCAGTACATAGAGTCATCAGCACATAGAGACATCAGCAAAAAGAGACATCAGGTCATAGAGACATCAGGTCATAGAGACATCAGGTCATAGATACATCAGGGGACATCAGGTCATAAAGACATCAGGTCATAGAGACATCAGGGGACATCAGGTCATAGAGACATCAGGTCATAGATACATCAGGGGACATCAGGTCATAGAGACATCAGGACATAGATACATCAGGTCATAGATACATCAGGGGACATCAGGTCATAGAGACATCAGGTCATAGATACATCAGGGGACATCAGGTCATAGAGACATCAGGACATAGATACATCAGGGGACATCAGGTCATAGAGACATCAGGTCATAGAGACATCAGGGGACATCAGGTCATAGAGACATCAGGTCATAGAGACATCAGGGGACATCAGGTCATAGATACATCAGCACATAGATACATCAGGTCATAGATACATCAGGGGACATCAGGTCATAGATACATCAGCACATAGATACATCAGGTCATAGATACATCAGGGGACATCAGGTCATAGAGACATCAGTACATAGAGACATCAGCACATAGAGACATCAGCACATAGAGACATCAGTACATAGAGACATCAGGACATAGAGACATCAGTACATAGAGACATCAGCACATAGAGACATCAGTACATAGAGACATCAGGACATAGAGACATCAGTACATAGAGACATCAGCACATAGAGACATCAGGACATAAAGACATCAGGACATAGATGCATCGGGACATAGAGACATCAGGACATGGAAACATCAGGACATAGAAACATCAGGATATAGAGACATCAGCACATAGAGACATCAGGACATAGAGACATCAGTACATAGAGACATCAGGACATGGAAACATCAGTACATAGAGACATCAGGACATGGAAACATCAGGACATAGAGACATCAGCACATAGAAACATCAGCACATAGAACATCAGGACATAGAGACATCAGGACATAAAGACATCAGGACATGGAAACATCAGGACATAGAGACATCAGCACATAGAGACATCAGCACAGAAACATCAGCACATAGAGACATCAGCGCATAGAGACATCAGTACATAGAGACATCAGGACATGGATACATCAAAACATAGAGACATCAGGATATAGAGACATCAGAGCATAGAAACATCAGGACATAGAGACATCAGGACATAGAGACATCAGGACATAGAGATATCAGGACATAGAGACATCAGGACATAGAGACATCAGGACATAGAGATATCAGGACATGGAAACATCAGGACATGGAGACATCAGGACATAGATACATCAGGACATAGATGCATCGGGACATAGAGACATCAGGACATATAAACATCAGGACAAAGAGACATCATGACATAGCGGCATCAGGACATAGAGGCATCAGGACATAGAGACATCAGGACATAGATGCATCGGGACATAGAGACATCAGGACATGGACACATCAGGACATGGAGACATCAGGACATAGAGATATCAGGACATGGAAACATCAGGACATGGAGACATCAGGACATGGAGACATCAGGACATGGAGACATCAGGACATAGAGACATCGGGACATAGAGGCATCAGGACATAGAGACATCAGGACATGGATACATCAAAACATAGAGACATCAGGACATAGAGACATCAGGTCATAGAGACATCAGGTCATAGAGACATCAGGTCATAGAGACATCAGGGGACATCAGGTCATAGAGACATCAGGTCATAGATACATCAGGGGACATCAGGTCATTGATACATCAGGTCATAGAGACATCAGGTCATAGAGACATCAGGACGTAGATACATCAGGGGACATCAGGTCATAGAGACATCAGGACATAGAGACATCAGGTCATAGATACATCAGGACATAGATACATCAGGGGACATCAGGTCATAAAGACATCAGGTCATAGAGACATCAGGAAATAAAGACATCAGGTCATAGATACATCAGGTCATAGAGACATCAGGTCATAGAGACATCAGGGGACATCAGGTCATAGAGACATCAGGTCATAGAGACATCAGGGGACATCAGGTCATAGATACATCAGGACATAGATACATCAGGGGACATCAGGTCATAGATACATCAGGGGACATCAGGTCATAGAGACATCAGGTCATAGAGACATCAGGGGACATCAGGTCATAGATACATCAGGGGACATCAGGACATAGATACATCAGCACATAGAACATCAGGACATAGAGACATCAGGACATAAAGACATCATGACATGGATACATCAGGACATAGATGCATCGGGACATAGAGACATCAGGACATGGAAACATCAGGACATAGAAACATCAGGACATAGAAACATCAGGATATAGAGACATCAGCACATAGAGACATCAGGGGACATCAGGTCATAGAGACATCAGGACATAGAGACATCAGGACATGGATACATTAGGACATAGAGACATCAGGTCATAGAGACATCAGGGGACATCAGGTCATAGAGACATCAGGACATAGAGACATCAGGGGACATCAGGTCATAGAGACATCGGGACATAGATACATCAGGGGACATCAGGTCATAGATACATCAGGGGACATCAGGTCATAAAGACATCAGGACATAGATACATCAGGTCATAGATACATCAGGGGACATCAGGTCATAGATACATCAGCACATAGATACATCAGGTCATAGATACATCAGGTCATAGATACATCAAGGGACATCAGGACTTAGAGACATCAGGGGACATCAGGTCATAGAGACATCAGGTGACATCAGGTCATAAAGACATCAGGACATAGATACATCAGGTCATAGAGACATTAGCACATAGATACATCAGGTCATAGAGACATTAGCACATAGATACATCAGGGGACATCAGGTCATAGATACATCAGGTCATAGAGACATCAGGGGACATCAGGTCATAGATACATCAGGTCATAGATACATCAGGGGACATCAGGTCATAGATACATCAGGTCATAGAGACATCAGGTCATAGATACATCAGGTCATAGATACATCAGGGGACATCAGGTCATAGATACATCAGGTCATAGAGACATCAGGTCATAGATACATCAGGTCATAGATACATCAGGGGACATCAGGTCATAGAGACATCAGGACATAGATACATCAGGTCATAGATACATCAGGTCATAGAGACATCAGGTCATAGATACATCAGGTCATAGATACATCAGGGGACATCAGGTCATAGAGACATCAGGACATAGAGACATCAGGTCATAGATACATCAGGGGACATCAGGTCATAGATACATCAGCACATAGAGACATCAGGTCATAGAGACATCAGGTCATAGATACATCAGGTCATAGATACATCAGGGGACATCAGGTCATAGATACATCAGCACATAGAGACATCAGGACATAGAGACATCAGTACATAGAGACATCAGGACATAGAGACATCAGTACATAGAGTCATCAGCACATAGAGACATCAGCAAAAAGAGACATCAGGTCATAGAGACATCAGGTCATAGAGACATCAGGTCATAGATACATCAGGGGACATCAGGTCATAGATACATCAGGGGACATCAGGTCATAGAGACATCAGGACATAGATACATCAGGGGACATCAGGTCATAGAGACATCAGGTCATAGAGACATCAGGGGACATCAGGTCATAGAGACATCAGGTCATAGAGACATCAGGGGACATCAGGTCATAGATACATCAGCACATAGATACATCAGGGGACATCAGGTCATAGATACATCAGCACATAGATACATCAGGTCATAGATACATCAGGGGACATCAGGTCATAGAGACATCAGTACATAGAGACATCAGCACATAGAGACATCAGCACATAGAGACATCAGTACATAGAGACATCAGGACATAGAGACATCAGGAGACATCAGCACATAGAGACATCAGGTACATAGAGACATCAGGACATAGAGACATCAGGTACATAGAGACATCAGGACATAGAGACATCAGGACATAAAGACATCAGGACATAGATGCATCGGGACATAGAGACATCAGGACATGGAAACATCAGAACATAGAAACATCAGGATATAGAGACATCAGGACATAGAGACATCAGGACATAGAGACATCAGGTCATAGATACATCAGGACATGGAAACATCAGGTACATAGAGACATCAGGACATGGAAACATCAGGACATAGAGACATCAGCACATAGAAACATCAGCACATAGAACATCAGGACATAGAGACATCAGGACATAAAGACATCAGGACATGGAAACATCAGGACATAGAGACATCAGCACATAGAGACATCAGCACAGAAACATCAGCACATAGAGACATCAGCGCATAGAGACATCAGTACATAGAGACATCAGGACATGGATACATCAAAACATAGAGACATCAGGATATAGAGACATCAGAGCATAGAAACATCAGGACATAGAGACATCAGGACATAGAGACATCAGGACATAGAGATATCAGGACATAGAGACATCAGGACATAGAGACATCAGGACATAGAGATATCAGGACATGGAAACATCAGGACATGGAGACATCAGGACATAGATACATCAGGACATAGATGCATCGGGACATAGAGACATCAGGACATATAAACATCAGGACAAAGAGACATCATGACATAGAGGCATCAGGACATAGAGGCATCAGGACATAGAGACATCAGGACATAGATGCATCGGGACATAGAGACATCAGGACATGGACACATCAGGACATGGAGACATCAGGACATAGAGATATCAGGACATGGAAACATCAGGACATGGAGACATCAGGACATATAAACATCAGGACATGGAGACATCAGGACATGGAGACATCAGGACATAGAGACATCAGGACATAGAGACATCAGGACATGGATACATTAGGACATAGATTCATCGGGACATAGAGACATCATGACATGGAAACATCAGGACAAAGAGACATCATGACATAGAGGCATCAGGACATAGAGACATCAGGACATGGATACATCAAAACATAGAGACATCAGGATATAGAGACATCAGAGCATAGAGACATCAGGGCATAGAGGCATCAGTACATAGAGACATTAGGGTATAGAGACATCAGGACATAGAGACATCAGGGCATAGAGACATCAGGGCATAGAGGCATCAGTACATAGAGACATTAGGGTATAGAGACATCAGGACATAGCGACATCAGGGCATAGAGACATCAGGGCATAGAGGCATCAGTACATAGAGACATTAGGGTATAGAGACATCAGGACATAGAGACATCAGGACATGGATACATCAAAACATAGAGACATCAGGATATAGAGACATCAGAGCATAGAAACATCAGGACATAGAGACATCAGGACATGGACACATCAGGACATAGTGACATCAAGACATAGAGACATCAGGACATGGACATATCAGCACATAGAGACATCAGCACATAGAGAGATCAAGACATAGAGACATCAGGACATGGACACATCAGCACATAGAGACATCAGCACATAGAGAGATCAAGACATAGAGACATCAGGACATAGAGACATCAAGACATAGAGACATCAGGACATAGAGACATCAGGACATGGACACATCAGCACATAGAGACATCAGGACATAGAGACATCAAGACATAGAGACATCAGGACATAGAGACATCAGCACATAGAGACATCAGGACATAGAGACATCAGGACATTGAGACATCAGGACATTGAGACATCAGGACATAGAGACATCAGGACATAGAGACATCAGGACATAGAGACATCAGGACATGGACACATCAGCACATAGAGACATCAGGACATAGAGACATCAAGACATAGAGACATCAGGACATAGAGACATCAGCACATAGAGACATCAGGACATAGAGACATCAGGACATAGAGACATCAGGACATTGAGACATCAGGACATTGAGACATCAGGACATTGAGACATCAGGACATTGAGACATCAGGACGTGGAAACGTGTTTCAACACAAAATTAAAAACATTGCTCATAGAAACACATTACTATTGGATAGACATTCTAACATACCTATTAAAAAAATATATATATATTGTACATTGCTCAATTTTTGCACAACACCTTACGATCATTTAGGTCACTGCTACCTGGACTATTCTGACAGTGTGGGGATCAAAGTTTTTGTGACGGGCAACAGGACCAGCTCTACCATCATCACACTGACTATAAGGCTCTGCTGTCTGTCATCAAGGCCCCCTACATACCAACTGCTCCTCCGTTTCTATGACAACCCACCTCAGAGGGAGCCGAGGGTGCTAACAGGTGCCCGCCCATACCCTCCCAGTCTGACTCAGTAGCTAGTTGGTTGTATCAGCCAATGAGATCTGTGTTCTCCCTGGTTGTTGTTGTAAGGTTCTGGCTGTTGACATGCAGGACTGAACTCCCCTCTGCTTCTACAGGGAGCCCAGGTCAGGTCAGCTTCCCTCTCTGTGTGTGTGTGTGTGTGTGTGTGTGTGTGTGTGTGTGTGTGTGTGTGTGTGTGTGTGTGTGTGTGTGTGTGTGTGTGTGTGTGTGTGTGTGTGTGTGTGTGTGTGTGTGTGTGTGTGTGTGTGTGTTTGCGTGCGTGCGTGCGTGCGCGTGTGCGTGCGTGTGTGTGCATCTGTGTGCGTGTGTGTGTGATTGCATCGATCAGAGGGGCTAGTGCTTGTGTGCTGAAGGCCTGTCTCAATGGATTACTGTATCTCTCTCCTGTTCAAACAAACTGGGAAAGGACATGTAAGGAGGAACTGTGCCCCCTCTCTTCCCCAGCTCAAGGGGAGGGTGTAATTTTCTCAATTGCTTTTTCTGCATTACCTCATGCACACTTAGTCCCTCCCCTGAGGAGAGGATAGATTTTTGGTTGTGAGATTTCAGTGCTCCCCCACCCCCTCCTACCCTCAGTCCTGTCTCTCTCTCTCAAAGCTCTGCTTCTTCAAATCCTCTTTCTATTTACTTTACACACACACAAAGTGAATGATAGACATAGGTACAGCAAGTGTACAATGAAATGATAATGCCAGAGAAGCCGGTGTTTGGAGGATATATTGGCGTGTTGTTCGTCCAGGGCACACTGGCGTCGAGGGCATTTTCACTTTTACTAAACGTGTTACCAACATCTTCAAATTATGAGTTACATAAAGTGCATTTGGAAATTATTCAGACCTCTTGACTTTTTCCACATTCTGTTACGTTACAGCCTTGTTCTTAAATGGATTCAATTGTTTTATTTTCTTATCAGTCTACACACAATACTCCATAATGAAAAAGCAACAACCGGTTTTTATACATTTTTGCAAGTGTATTCAAAGTAAAAAACGGAAATATCTCATTTCCATAAGTATTCAGACCCTTTACTCAGTACTTTGTTGAAGCACCTTTGGCAGTGATCACAGCCTTGGTTAGGACGCTACAAGCTTTGCCCACTTGTATTTGGAGAGTTTCTCCCATTCTTCTCTGCAGATCCTCTCAGCTCTGTCAAGTTGAAAGGGGAGCGTTGTTGCACAGCTATTTTCAGGTCTCTCCAGAGATGTTTGATCAGGTTCAAGTCCGGGCTCTGGCTGGGTCACTCAAGGACATTCAGAGACTTGTCCCGAAGTCACTCCTGCGTTGTCTTGACTGTGTGCTTAGGGTCATTGTCCTGTTGGAAGGTGAACCTTTGCCTCAGTCTGAGGTCCTGAGAGCTCTGGAGCAGGGTTTCATCAATGATCTCTCTGTACTTTGCTCTGTTCATCTTTCCCTTGATCCTCACTGGTCTCCAAGTCCCTGCGGCTGAAAAACTTCCCCACAGCATGATGCTGCCACCACCATGCTTCACCATAGGGATGGTGCCAGGTTTCCTCCAGATGTGACGCTTGGCATTCAGGCCAAATAGTTCAATCTTGGTAGAAAAAGAAGGTGAAAAAATAATATGTGGAAAAATCAAGGGGTCTGAATACTTTCTGAATGCAATGTATTTTCATTAAAAACTTTATTTTGATTAATTTATTCATACTATTACATCCTTCCACAAAATATAGTCCCGACACAAATCTATTGTTGCTACCCAAGCCGGCTGGTCTTTCATTCTACCAATTCGGTTGCCAGAAATGCGACCCAGTCGTTCAGTCTTTTTGTTCTGTATCTATGGACGCGACCCAGTCGTTCAGTCTTTTTGTTCTGTATCTATGGACGCGACCCAGTCGTTCGTTCTAAATGTTCTATTGCCATACTGGCTGGTAACGTTCTTATCCCTTGCTTGCTATCTAGCCAACTACTGCTAACTTACAGCCACGTCAAACCGTGTAGCCAGAATAACAACAAAGTAGCTTCATTTGCATCTGTTTAAGCTGTTTTCTATTGACATTTATTTGGACACATCCATAACAATGAGTTAATGAGGCGTGATTTCACCTGGTGTAGAAAATGTGTTCTCTCGTCAGGAAACTGTTCTCAGAGGAGTCAAAAACATAGCTAACACAATCACTGCAAACTTAAGCTGGAAAGACTGCAAACTAGCTGCACTCCCTTTCGTTTGACCTGTTCTATTGACAGTTATTTGTATATATCCATGAAAATTATGCTGATTCTGTAATACCTACATATTTCATGCAGACCACCATAGTCCGTGTGCCCAAGAACACCACGATAAAATGCCTAAATGACTTCCAACCCATAGCACTCACGCCTGTAGCCATGAAGTGCTTTGAAAGGCTGGTCATGGCTCACATCAACGCCATCATCCCAGAAAACCTAGACCCACTACAATTGCATACCGCCCCAACAAATCCACAAATGACGCAATCTCTATTGCGTTCCACACTGCCCTTTCCCACCTGGATAAAAGGAACACCTATATGAGAATGCTGTTAATTGACTACAGATCAGCATTCAACACCATAGTGCCATCAAGGCTCATCACTAAACTAAGGACCCTGGGTCTAAACACCTCCCTCTGCAACTGGATCCTAGACTTCCTGACGGGCCGCCCACAGGTGGTAGGGGTAGGCAACAACACATCTGCCACGCTGATCCTCAACACGGGGGCCCCTCAGAGGTGCGTGATTAGTCCCCTCCTGTAATCCCTGTTCACCCATGACTGCGTAGCCAAGCACGACTCCAACAGCATCATTAAGTTTGCTGACGACACAATGGTAGTAGGCCTGATCACCGACAACAATGAGACAGCCTATAGAGAGGAGGTCAGAGACCTGGCAGTGTGGTGCCAGGACAACAACCTCTCCCTTAACGTGATCAAGACAAAGAAGAGGACGGGCCACCCCACATATGCTCTCTCTAATTCTCTCTTTCTTTCTCTCTCTCGGAGGACCTGAGCCCTAGGACCGTGCCCCAGGACTACCTGACATGATGACTCCTTGCTGTCCCCGTTCCACCTGACTGTGCTGCTGCTCCAGTTTCAACTGTTCTGCCTTGTTATTATTCGACCATGCTGGTCATTTATGAACATTTGAACATCTTGGCCATGTTCTGTTATAATCTCCACCCGGCACAGCCAGAAGAGGACTGGCCACCCCACATAGCCTGGTTCCTCTCTAGGTTTCTTCCTAGGTTTTGGCCTTTCTAGGGAGTTTTTCCTAGCCACCGTGCTTCTACACCTGCATTGCTTGCTGTTTGGGGTTTTAGGCTGGGTTTCTATACAGCACTTTGAGATATCAGCTGATGTACGAAGGGCTATATAAATACATTTGATTTGATTTGATTTTATGATTGTGACCTCCAGGAAAAGGAGGGCTGAGCACGCCCCCATCCACATCGACGGGCTGTAGCGGAGCGAGTTGAGAGCTTCAAGTTCATTGGTGTCCATATCGCCAACAAACTATCATTTTCCAAACATACCAGGACAGTCGTGAAGAGGGTACGGCAGCGCCTATTCCCCCTTGGGAGACAGAAAAGATTTGGCATGGATCCTCAGATCCTCAAAAAGTTCTACAGCTGCACCATCGAGAGCATTCTATCTGGTGCATCACCGCCTGGTATGGCAACTCCTCGGTTTCCGACCGCAATTCGCTACAGAGGGTAGTGCGTACGGCCCAGTACATCACTGGGGCCAAGCTTCCTGCCTTCCAGGACCTCTATACTAGGCCATGTCAGAAGAAGGCTCTAAAAATCGCCAGCCACCCTATTCATTAACGGTTGTCTCTGCTACCACAGGGCAACTGGTAACGGAGTGCCAAGTCTAGGTCCAAAAAGGCTCCTCATCAGCTTCTACCCCCAAGCCATAAGACTGCTGAACAGTCCATCAAATGGCTACCCAGACTATTTGCATTGACCCCCCACCCTTTTTTTTACGCTGCTGCTACTCTGTTTATTATCTACGCATAGACACTTTACCCCTACTTATATGTATATATTAAATGAATTACCTCGACTAACCAGTACCTGTAGCATCCTCAGCTGAATGAATGGTCAACTCTCAAACTGATGATTCGTGAATGTTTCATGCGGAACCATTTCTATAAACACACTGTAAGAGTTGATGGAGAAACAAACCAAATGTGATCTTACAATATGAACAATATAGTCCACAAACAATAATACACTTTTACACAATGTTAAATTAGTGTCCTTCATACATCAAATGTTTTATTTATTTAATTTATTTCAACTTTATTTAACCAGGTAGGAAAGTTGAGAACAAGTTATCATTTACAATTTACATTTACCAAGGCTGTCGAGTCTGTCGATGAGGATGTGGTGATTGACAGAGTCGAAAGCCTTGGCCAGATCAATGAATACGGCTGCAAAGTATTGTTTCTTATCGATGGAGGTTAAGATTTCGTTTAGGACCTTGAGCGTGGCTGAGGTGCACCCATGACCAGCTCTGAGACCAGATTGCATAGCGGAGAAGGTATGGTGGGATTCAAAATGGTCGGTAATCTGTTTGTTGACTTGGGCTTTCGAAGAACTTAGAAAGGCATGGTAGGATAGATATAGGTCTGTAGCAGTTTGGTTCAAGAGTGTCCCCCCCTTTGAAGAGGGGGATGACCGCAATGCATGAACATTTCTACCCAAGTAGTTGATTTTGTGCTAACAGCTTGCTAATGTGGTGCAAGATTAAGTCATATTAGCCAGAACAAGCAGTGGAGCTAAGCTACAGCCAATAAAGTCATATTGCTAGCATGCTAGCATACTTCAGAACATCAATTACGAGACAAATATCTGTACAGTGCACGTCCAACGAATTAGAACGATTTCTGAAACAAGACCAATATTGAAAGAGAGACAATATCTTGTTTTCTTTCCAGCTAGGTGTTAAGTTTGATGTTGTTTCTTGGCCGCTTGAACAACCTTAACAAAAAACCTGCTGTCAAAATAAAAGTCACACTAAACTGTCAAATATAAAGTGAGGATTGAAAGCTTGTAAATAAAGGTCCAAATATAACGCAGATATTGTGATCTGGCACTCAGTTTTAGATTTTGAACATTGTACATGGTATACACAAAGCACACATGATTTCTGTACTTTAAATATCCTATGACCAGAAATAGGGTATCAGAAAAGTATGGAATTATAGCTCAACCCATTCAAAAGTATAAGAGATCATGATTAGATATAGGATGCAAAGAGATTTGGGGGGCATTTATCTATCTATCAACCAGTGTCCAGCAACAAGACCATTTTCTGAACTGGGCATTAGATCTATCTTAACCAGTGTCCAGCAACAAGACCATTTTCTGAACTGGGCATTAGATCTATCTTAACCAGTGTCCAGCAACAAGACCATTTTCTGAACTGGGCATTAGATCTATCTTAACCAGTCTCCAGCAACAAGACCATTTTCTGAACTTGGCATTAAATCCCCAGCAACAAGACCAGATTCTGAACTGGGCATTAGATCTATCTTAACCAGTGTCCAGCAACAAGACCAGATTCTGAACTGGGCATTAGATCTATCTTAACCAGTCTCCAGCAACAAGACCATTTTCTGAACTGGGCATTAGATCTATCTTAACCAGTCTCCGGCAACAAGACCATTTTCTGAACTTGGCATTAAATCCGCAGCAACAAGACCAGATTCTGAACTGGGCATTAGATCTATCTTAACCAGTCTCCAGCAACAAGACCATTTTCTGAACTGGGCATTAGATCTATCTCAACCAGTCTCCAGCAACAAGACCATTTTCTGAACTTGGCATTAAATCCCCAGCAACAAGACCAGATTCTGAACTGGGCATTAGATCTATCTTAACCAGTGTCCAGCAACAAGACCAGCTTCTGAACTTGGCATTAAATCCCCAGCAACAAGACCAGATTCTGAACTGGGCATTAGATCTATCTTAACCAGTCTCCAGCAACAAGACCAGCTTCTGAACTGGGCGTTCGAACACTGACAGCTTGGTGAGATGCTTGCCTGTCTTGTCTAACTTCCGATCATCAACACATATTTTGACTCTCCTTACTAGTCTATCTTTATCAATAGTAGTCTCTGAAACTCTACCCAAACGCCACTCATTTCGAGGCAGATCATCATCTCTCATCATCACGATGTCACCGATTTACCGGTTTCTCTTCAGGGTGTGCCAGCGCTGCCTGATGGCGATGTTGACGAGATACTCTTTTCGCCAGCTGCTTCAAAACAGTTCTGCTAGATATTGAACCACCACCTTTTCCGAGCGTCATCATCCCTGATGAACTTGCCTGGAGGAGGTAGAGCTGTGGTAGATTTCATAGTAAGCAGATGATTAGGGGTGAGTGGCTCAAGACTGTTAGGATTATTGATGTTGTCAACAGTGAGTGGGTGATTGTTTACAATTGCCATTGCGTCGTAGAAGAAGGTTCGTAGAGAAGAATCATCTAGTCCACAGTGAGTGTGTGGAGCTAAGGATACCTTTCACTGTCCTGATCTGTCGCTCCCAGATGCCAGTGACATGTTACTCAGTGAGAAAGGCAGTCAGCCTGCCCATGTCAACTTCCTTGAGCGCTTCCTTCAGTTCATTGCTGGCTCCCACAAAGTTGCTTTCTTGGTCACATTTAATCTGACGAACTGCACCATGTATGGCTAGGATGAAGTGCAGACCATTAATGAAGGCACCTGTTGACATGTCATCCAACATTTCAATATGAATGCACAAGAGCAAAAACAGGTGAAGAGAAGGCCCTACCTTTAGTGAACTTGTCGTCCTTGCTTAATGAGAAATGTACTTTGAACGATAAGTGACACAAGTGAGGCTTTCCACTCAAGGAATTGAATTGGATCCCCATTGAATACAAATGGCTCTGGCATTGGAAGTTGATTAAGGGCTATGCTATCTTGGAAGGCTTGAACCAGAGAAGTCACATCCACATGAGGTGATGATGCTGGGACATTGGA
Source organism: Oncorhynchus keta (assembly GCF_023373465.1). Taxonomy (NCBI): domain Eukaryota; kingdom Metazoa; phylum Chordata; class Actinopteri; order Salmoniformes; family Salmonidae; genus Oncorhynchus; species Oncorhynchus keta. The sequence goes on along the minus strand of NC_068450.1, from coordinate 21,131,121 downwards.
GAGTTGTTGTATGGTAGTTGGAGTAATATTGTGGGCAGTTTGGAAGCTAGTTTCCGGGACAACCTCCTGGTTGTAGGCCTCCAACCTGGCCCGAGCTGCCCTTACATCTTTCTCTGAGCTTCAAGATCTTTTCTTTGCTGCTCATCTAAGTGTTGTATTCTTTCCTTTTGTTTCTTTTCCTCCAGCAACACTTCATACTCAACTTCCTTTGCTGCCAGCTCCGCTGCTGCGGTCATGGGGTGATGGCTGGATTGAACATTGGTCTTGTGACTCATTTGTGAGACAGTAGATCCGTAAATGGAGCGAGCGTAGTCGCAAACAAGTAACCCACGGAGATTACGTTTTTCCTGTTCGGCATCAAACTCTTCATCAATGCCTGATATCCTTTCATAGGCAATTTTGATCATATCTGCTGTAACTACCTCACCTGCGTCGACACGACGCCTTAACCCAGTTGACATCTCATGACATCATCTTTTCCTTTCTCTGTTGTGTTGATCAGAAATGCCAGTTGGCTCTCTGTGACCGTTGACTTTAGCTGCTTGTATCTTCCATTCTTCATACATGGAGATAAGTATTTTTAACTTTTTCTGTGCCTTTTTTTCTCTTGCGCCTATTTCCCATATACCCTTTGCACGTACAACAGAGAAGGCAAAAATGCTGCTGTCAAAATAAAAGTCATACTAAACTGTCAAATATACAGTGAGGATTGAAAGCTCGTACAAAGAAAATAAAAGTCCAAATATAGAGCAGACATTGTGATCTGACATTCGCTTTTCAAATCAAATCAAAGTGTATTTGTCACGTGCGCTGAATACAACAGGTGTAGAATGAAATGCTTACTTACAGGCTCTAAACAATAATATGAAAAAGCTATTAGGTGAACAATAGGTAGATAAAGAAATAAAACAACAGTAAAAAGACAGGCTATATACAGTAGTGAGGCTATCAAAGTAGCAAGGCTACATACAGACACCGGTTAGTCAGGCTGATTGAGGTAGTATGTACATGTAGATATGGTTAAAGTGACTTCATATACTGTATGATGAACAGAGAGTAGCAGTAGCATAAAAGAGGGGTTGGCGGGTGGTGGGTGGGACACAATGCAGATAGTCCGGGTAGCCAATGTGCGGGAGCACTGGTTGGTCGGCCCAATTGAGGTAGTATATACATGAATGTATAGTTAAAGTGACTATGCATATATGATAAACAGAGAGTAGCAGCAACGTAAAAAGAGGGGTTGGGGGGCACACAGTGCAAATAGTCCGGGTAGCCATTTGATTACCTGTTCAGGAGTCCTATGGCTTGGGGGTAAAAACTGTTGAGAAGCCTTTTTGTCCTAGACTTGGCACTCCGGTACCGCTTGCCATGCTGTAGTAGAGAGAACAGTCTATGACTGGGGTGGCTGGGGTCTTTAACAATTTTTAGGGCCTTCCTCCGACACCGCCTGGTGTAGAGGTCCTGGATGACAGGCAGCTTGGCTCCAGTGATGTACTGGGCCGTACGCACTACTCTCTGAAGTGCCTTGCGGTCAGAGGCCGAGCAATTGCCATACCAGGCAGTGATGCAACCACTCAGGATGCTCTCGATGTTGTAGCTGTAGAACTTTTGAGGATCTCAGGACCCATGCCAAATCTTTTCCGTTTCCTGAGGGGGAATAGGCTTTGTCGTGCCCTCTTCTCGACTGTCTTGGTGTGTTTGGACCATGATAGTTTGGTGTTGATGTGGACACCAAGGAACTTGAAGCTCTCAACCTGCTCAACTACGGCCCCGTTGATGAGAATTTTAGGATTTCATTTTCAGTACCCCCGCACATTGACCCTGTATATAGCCTCATTATTGTTATTTTATTGTGTTACTTTTTTAAAACTTTAGTTTATTAAGTAAATATTTTTCTTCAACCGCATTGTTGGTTGAGGGCTTATAAGTAAGCATTTTGTATTGTATTTGTATGTGTCGTATTTGGCGCATGTTACAAATACATTTAGATTTGATTTGATTTTACTCATGATTTCAACTGGCTGAGAAAAGCTGCCTGCCTGCCTGCCTGTCTGTCTCATCCCGACTCCCGACACGTTCATTACTATTCGACAGCTGGAGATCGAATATGAATATTGAAACAATGTTGAAAATGTCAGAGACAGACAGCTAGGTTTATTCAAATCTCGGCTGTTGAAAACTAAATGTTAGTCTAAAATAAATGTGAGATAATGTCTCGATGCTTTTTATAGTAGAGATCACGTTTATAAATTGCCTGGCTGGGTTAATGAGACAGTGGATTGCGCAGTAAGATACAACAGAGTAAATAGGCATTTTTACATCATAGATTTGGCCTATGGTGAAATAGAAATAGACACCGGCTGGAATGCGGTTTCAACCAATCAGCATTCAGGATTAGACCCACCCGCTGTATAAAAACACAAACAGCACTCTCACTTGCATAGACACACAGACACTAAGGTCACATGATCATGGAATGGGGCCTTACTCAATGAAAAAATGGGGCCTTACTCCTAATGATTGTGTTGATTGTGTTTCTGAAAGCATGCTGATGACACAGTTCTTGTAGGATTGCAATAGCTTTGTAAGATGACTGGGCACTTTCCACAAGCGGGCACAAACCATTGGCAATTCTCTATACAGTGCATTAGGAAAGTACTCAGACCCCTTGAATTTTTCCACATTTTGTTACGTTGCAGCCTAATTCTAAAATTGATTACATTATTTTTTTCATATCAATCTACACACAATACCCCATAATGACAAAGCAGAAACCGTTTTTTAGAAATGTTTGCAAATGTATAACAAATAAAAAACAGAAATATCTTATTTACATATTCAGACCCTTTGCTACGAGACTCGAAATTGAGCTAAGGTATATCCTGTTTCCATTGATCATCCTTGAGATGTTTCTACAACTTGATTGGAGTCAGCCTGTGGTAAATTCTATTGATTGGACGTGATTTGGAAAGACACACACATGTCTTTATAAGGTCCCACAGGTGACAGTGCATGTCAGAGCAAAAATTAAGGAATTGTCCATAGAGCTCCGAGACAAGATTGTGTCGAGGCACAGATCTGGGGAAGGGTACCAAAAAATGTCTGCAGCGTTGACGGTCCCCAAGCTTATAGACTATAACTAGGGCCTGGTGTTATACAGTTACTCTGTCATCTTATAGACTATAACTAGGGACTGGTGTTATACAGTAACTCTGTCAGTTTATAGACTATAACTAGGGACTGGTGTTATACAGTAACTCTGTCAGTTTATAGACTATAACTAGGGCCTGGTGTTATACAGTTACTCTGTCAGCTTATAGACTATAACTAGGGACTGGTGTTATACAGTTACTCTGTCAGTTTATAGACTATAACTAGAGTCTGGTGTTATACAGTTACTCTGTCATCTTATAGACTATAACTAGGGACTGGTGTTATACAGTTACTCTGTCAGTTTATAGACTATAACTAGAGTCTGGTGTTATACAGTTACTCTGTCATCTTATAGACTATAACTAGGGACTGGTGTTATACAGTTACTCTGTCATCTTATAGACTATAACTAGGGACTGGTGTTATACAGTTACTCTGTCAGTTTATAGACTATAACTAGAGTCTGGTGTTATACAGTTACTCTGTCATCTTATAGACTATAACTAGGGACTGGTGTTATACAGTTACTCTGTCAGTTTATAGACTATAACTAGAGTCTGGTGTTATACAGTAACTCTGTCAGCGTATAGACTATAACTAGGGACTGGTGTTATACAGTTACTCTGTCAGTTTATAGACTATAACTAGGGCCTGGTGTTATACGGTAACTCTGTCAGCTTATAGACTATTACCAGGGCCTGGTGATATACAGTAACTCTGTCAGCTTATAGACTATAACTAGGGTCTGGTGTTATACAGTAACTCTGTCAACTTATAGACTATTACCAGGGCCTGGTGTTATACAGTAACTCTGTCAGCTTATAGACTCTAACTAGGGCCTGGTGTTATACAGTAACTCTGTCAGCTTATAGACTATAACTAGGGTCTGGTGTTATACAGTAACTCTGTCAGCTTATAGACTATAACTAGGGTCTGGTGTTATACAGTAACTCTGTCAGCTTATAGACTAAAACTAGGGTCTGGTGTTATACAGTTACTCTGTCAGTTTATAGACTATAACCAGGGCCTGGTGTTATACAGTAACTTTCTCAGCTTATAGACTGTAACTAGGGCCTGGTGTTATACAGTTACTCTGTCAGCTTATAGACTATAACTAGGGCCTGTTGTTGTACAGTTACTCTGTCAGTTTATAGACTATAACTACGGTCTGGTGTTATACAGTAACTCTGTCAGCTTATAGACTATAACTAGGGTCTGGTTTTATACGGTAACTCTGTCAGCTTATAGACTATAACTAGGGTCTGGTGTTATACAGTAACTCTGTCAGCTTATAGACTGTAACTAGGGTCTGGTGTTATACAGTAACTCTGTCAGCTTATAGACTATAACTAGAGTCTGGTGTTATACAGTTACTCTGTCATCTTATAGACTATAACTAGGGACTGGTGTTATACAGTTACTCTGTCAGTTTATAGACTATAACTAGAGTCTGGTGTTATACAGTTACTCTGTCATCTTATAGACTATAACTAGGGACTGGTGTTATACAGTTACTCTGTCATCTTATAGACTATAACTAGGGACTGGTGTTATACAGTTACTCTGTCAGTTTATAGACTATAACTAGAGTCTGGTGTTATACAGTTACTCTGTCATCTTATAGACTATAACTAGGGACTGGTGTTATACAGTTACTCTGTCAGTTTATAGTACTATAACTAGAGTCTGGTGTTATACAGTAACTCTGTCAGCTTATAGACTATAACTAGGGTCTGGTGTTATACAGTTACTCTGTCAGTTTATAGACTATAACTAGGGCCTGGTGTTATACGGTAACTCTGTCAGCTTATAGACTATTACCAGGGCCTGGTGATATACAGTAACTCTGTCAGCTTATAGACTATAACTAGGGTCTGGTGTTATACAGTAACTCTGTCAACTTATAGACTATAACTAGGGCCTGGTGTTATACAGTAACTCTGTCAGCTTATAGACTCTAACTAGGGCCTGGTGTTATACAGTAACTCTGTCAGCTTATAGACTATAACTAGGGTCTGGTGTTATACAGTAACTCTGTCAGCTTATAGACTATAACTAGGGTCTGGTGTTATACAGTAACTCTGTCAGCTTATAGACTAAAACTAGGGTCTGGTGTTATACAGTTACTCTGTCAGTTTATAGACTATAACCAGGGCCTGGTGTTATACAGTAAGCTTATAGACTATAACTCTGGTGTTATACAGCTTATAGACTGTAACTAGGGCCTGGTGTTATACAGTTACTCTGTCAGCTTATAGACTATAACTAGGGCCTGTTGTTGTACAGTTACTCTGTCAGTTTATAGACTATAACTACGGTCTGGTGTTATACAGTAACTCTGTCAGCTTATAGACTATAACTAGGGTCTGGTTTTATACGGTAACTCTGTCAGCTTATAGACTATAACTAGGGTCTGGTGTTATACAGTAACTCTGTCAGCTTATAGACTGTAACTAGGGTCTGGTGTTATACAGTAACTCTGTCAGCTTATAGACTATAACTAGGGTCTGGTGTTATACAGTAACTCTGTCAGCTTATAGACTGTAACTAGGGTCTGGTGTTATACAGTAACTCTGTCAGCTTATAGACTATAACTAGGGTCTGGTGTTATACAGTTACTCTGTCAGCTTATAGACTATAACTTTGGTCTGGTGTTATACAGTAACTCTGTCAGCTTATAGACTATAACTAGGGTCTGGTGTTATACAGTAACTCTGTCAGCTTATAGACTGTAACTAGGGTCTGGTGTTATACAGTAACTCTGTCAGCTTATAGACTGTAACTAGGGTCTGGTGTTATACAGTAACTCTGTCAGTTTATAGACTATAACTAGGGTCTGGTGTTATACAGTAACTCTGTCAGCTTATAGACTGTAACTAGGGTCTGGTGTTATACAGTAACTCTGTCAGTTTATAGACTATAACTAGGGTCTGGTGTTATACAGTTACTCTGTCAGCTTATAGACTATAACTAGGGTCTGGTGTTATACAGTAACTCTCTCAGCTTATAGACTATAACTAGGGCCTGGTGTTATACAGTAACTCTGTCAGCTTATAGACTATAACTAGGGACTGGTGTTATACAGTAACTCTGTCAGCTTATAGACTATAACCAGGGCCTGGTGTTATACAGTAACTCTGTCAGCTTATAGACTGTAACTAGGGTCAGGTGTTATACAGTAACTCTGTCAGCTTATAGACTGTAACTAGGGTCTGGTGTTATACAGTAACTCTGTCAGCTTATAGACTATAACTAGGGTCTGGTGTTATACAGTAACTCTGTCAGCTTATAGACTGTAACTAGGGTCTGGTGTTATACAGTAACTCTGTCAGCTTATAGACTATAACTAGGGTCTGGTGTTATACAGTTACTCTGTCAGCTTATAGACTATAACTAGGGCCTGTTGTTGTACAGTTACTCTGTCAGTTTATAGACTATAACTAGGGTCTGGTGTTATACAGTAAGTCAGCTTACAGACTATAACTAGGGCCTGGTGTTATACAGTAACTCTGTCAGCTTATAGACTATAACTAGGGTCTGGTGTTATACAGTAACTCTGTCAACTTATAGACTGTAACTAGGGTCTGGTGTTATACAGTAACTCTGTCAACTTATAGACTGTAACTAGGGCCTGGTGTTATACAGTTACACTGTCACCTTATAGACTATAACTAGGGTCTGGTGTTATACAGTTACTCTGTCAGCTTATAGACTATAACTAGGGTCTAGTGTTATACAGTAACTCTGTCAGCGTATAGACTGTAACTAGGGTCTGGTGTTATACAGTAACTCTGTCAGCTTATAGCCTGTAACTAGGGTCTGGTGTTATACAGTAACTCTCTCAGCTTATAGAATATAACTAGGGCCTGGTGTTATACAGTAACTCTGTCAGCTTATAGACTGTAACTAGGGTCTGGTGTTATACAGTAACTCTGTCAGCTTATAGACTGTAACTAGGGTCTGGTGTTATACAGTTACTCTGTCAGCTTATAGACTATTACCAGGGCCTGGTGATATACAGTAACTCTGTCAGCTTATAGACTATAACTAGGATCTGGTGTTATACAGTAACTCTGTCAGCTTATAGACTGTAACTAGTGTCTGGTGTTATACAGTAACTCTGTCAGCTTATAGACTATAACTAGGGCCTGGTGTTATACAGTAACTCTGTCAGCTTATAGACTATAACTAGGGTCTGGTGTTATACAGTAACTCTGTCAGCTTATAGACTATAACTAGGGCCTGGTGTTATACAGTAACTCTCTCAGCTTATAGACTATAACTAGGGCCTGGTGTTATACAGTAACTCTGTCAGCTTATAGACTGTAACTAGGGTCTGGTGTTATACAGTAACTCTGTCAGCTTATAGACTGTAACTAGGGTCTGGTGTTATACAGTTACTCTGTCAGTTTATAGACTATAACTAGGGTCTGGTGTTATACAGTAACTCTGTCAGCTTATAGACTGTAACTAGGGTCTGGTGTTATACAGTAACTCTGTCAGCTTATAGACTATAACTAGGGTCTGGTGTTATACAGTAACTCTGTCAACTTATAGACTGTAACTAGGGTCTGGTGTTATACAGTAACTCTCTCAGCTTATAGACTGTAACTACGGTCTGGTGTTATACAGTTACTCTGTCAGCTTATAGACTATAACTAGGGACTGGTGTTATACAGTTACTCTGTCAGTTTATAGACTATAACTAGGGTCTGGTGTTATACAGTAACTCTGTCAGCGTATAGACTATAACTAGGGACTGGTGTTATACAGTTACTCTGTCAGTTTATAGACTATAACTAGGGACTGGTGTTTAACAGTAACTCTGTCAGCTTATAGACTATAACTAGGGACTGGTGTTATACAGTTACTCTGTCAGTTTATAGACTATAACCAGGGCCTGGTGTTATACAGTAACTCTGTCAGCTTATAGACTGTAACTACGGTCTGGTGTTATACAGTTACTCTGTCAGCTTATAGACTATAACTAGGGACTGGTGTTATACAGTTACTCTGTCAGTTTATAGACTATAACTAGGGTCTGGTGTTATACAGTAACTCTGTCAGCTTATAGACTATTACCAGGGCCTGGTGATATACAGTAACTCTGTCAGCTTATAGACTATAACTAGGATCTGGTGTTATACAGTAACTCTGTCAGCCTATAGACTATAACCAGGGCCTGGTGATATACAGTAACTCTGTCAGCTTATAGACTATAACTAGGATCTGGTGTTATACAGTAACTCTGTCAGCTTATAGACTATAACTAGGGTCTGGTGTTATACAGTTACTCTGTCAGCTTATAGACTGTAAATAGGGTCTGGTGTTATACAGTTACTCTGTCAGCTTATAGACTATAACTAGGGTCTGGTGTTATACAGTAACTCTGTCAGCTTATAGACTGTAACTAGGGTCTGGTGTTATACAGTTACTCTGTCAGCTTATAGACTATAACTAGGGACTGGTGTTATACAGTTACTCTGTCAGTTTATAGACTATAACTAGAGTCTGGTGTTATACAGTAACTCTGTCAGCGTATAGACTATAACTAGGGACTGGTGTTATACAGTTACTCTGTCAGTTTATAGACTATAACTAGGGCCTGGTGTTATACGGTAACTCTGTCAGCTTATAGACTATTACCAGGGCCTGGTGATATACAGTAACTCTGTCAGCTTATAGACTATAACTAGGGTCTGGTGTTATACAGTAACTCTGTCAGCTTATAGACTATAACTAGGGTCTGGTGTTATACAGTTACTCTGTCAGCTTATAGACTATAACTAGGATCTGGTGTTATACAGTAACTCTGTCAGCCTATAGACTATAACCAGGGCCTGGTGTTCTGTTCTGTACCTGGTTTTGTATTGTTCAGTTCTGTTATGTCCCTGGCTCTGTTCTGTTATGTTCCTGGTTGTTCTGTCTCTGGTTCTGTCCTGTTATGTCCCTTGTTCTGTTCTGTTATGTTCCTGATTCTGTCATGTCCCTGGTTCTGTTCTGTTATGTCCCTGGTTCTGTTCTGTCATGTCCCTGGTTCTGTTCTGTCATGTCCATGGTTCTGTTCTGTTATGTCATTGGTTTTGTTCTGTTATGTTCCTGGTTCTGTTCTGTTATGTCCATGGTTCTGTTATGTTTCTGGTTCTGTTCTGTTATGTTCCTGGTTCTGTTCTGTTATGTTCCTGGTTATGTTCTGTTATGTCCATGGTTCTGTTCTGTTATGTCCATGGTTCTGTTCTGTTTTGTTCCTGGTTCTGTTCTGTTATGTCCATGGTTCTGTTCTGTTTTGTTCCTGGTTCTGTTCTGTTATGTCCATGGTTCTGTTATGTCCATGGTTCTGTTCTGTTATGTCCATGGTTCTGTTATGTCCATGGTTCTGTTCTGTTATGTCCCTGGTTCTGTTATGTCCATGGTTCTGTTCTGTTATGTCCATGGTTCTGTTATGTCCCTGGTTCTGTTCTGTTATGTTCCTGGTTCTGTTCTGTTATGTCCATTGTTCTGTTATGTTTCTGGTTCTGTTCTGTTATGTTCCTGGTTCTGTTCTGTTATGTTCCTGGTTATGTTCTGTTATGTCCATGGTTCTGTTCTGTTCTGTTTTGTCCCTGGTTCTGTTCTGTTATGTTCCTGGTTCTGTTCTGTTATGTCCCTGGTTCTGTTCTGTTATGTCCATGGTTCTGTTCTGTTATGTCCCGGGTTCTGTTCTGTTATGTTCATGGTTCTGTTATGTACCTGGTTCTGTTCTGTTATGTTGCTGGTTCTGTTCTGTTATGTTCCTGGTTATGTTCTGTTATGTCCATGGTTCTGTTCTGTTCTGTTTTGTCCCTGGTTCTGTTCTGTTATGTTCCTGGTTCTGTTCTGTTATGTCCATGGTTCTGTTATGTTCCCGGTTCTGTTCTGTCATGTCCCTGGTTCTGTTCTGTTATGTCCATGGTTCTGTTATGTCCCTGGTTCTGTTCTGTTATGTTCCTGGTTCTGTTCTGTTATGTCCATGGTTCTGTTATGTTTCTGGTTCTGTTCTGTTATGTTCCTGGTTATGTTCTGTTATGTCCATGGTTCTGTTCTGTTCTGTTTTGTCCCTGGTTCTGTTCTGTTATGTTCCTGGTTCTGTTCTGTTATGTCCCTGGTTCTGTTCTGTTCTGTTTTGTCCCTGGTTCTGTTCTGTTATGTTCCTGGTTCTGTTCTGTTATGTCCCTGGTTCTGTTCTGTTATGTCCATGGTTCTGTTCTGTTTTGTCCCTGGTTCTGTTCTGTTATGTTCCTGGTTCTGTTCTGTTATGTCCATGGTTCTGTTATGTCCCTGGTTCTGTTCTGTTATGTCCCTGGTTCTGTTCTGTTATGTTCATGGTTCTGTTCTGTTATGTCCATGGTTCTTGTTATGTACCTGGTTCTGTTCTGTTATGTTGCTGGTTCTGTTCTGTTATGTTCCTGGTTATGTTCTGTTATGTCCATGGTTCTGTTCTGTTCTGTTTTGTCCCTGGTTCTGTTCTGTTATGTTCCTGGTTCTGTTCTGTCCCTTTTTCTGTTCTGTTCTGCCCCTGGATCTGTTCTGTTATGTTCCTGGTTCTGTTCTGTTATGTCCATGGTTCTGTTCTGTTTTGTTCCTGGTTCTGTTCTGTTATGTCCATGGTTCTGTTCTGTTCTGTTTTGTTCCTGGTTCTGTTCTGTCCCTTTTTCTGTTCTGTTTTGTTCCTGGTTCTGTTCTGTTATGTCCATGGTTCTGTTCTGTTCTGTCATGTCCCTGGTTCTGTTCTGTTATGTCCCTGATTCTGTTCTGTTCTGTTTTGTCCCTGATTCTGTTCTGTTATGTCCCTGATTCTGTTCTGTTGTCCATAGTCCTGTTCTGTCCCTGTTTGTGTGTGAAACCGTAGTGCCGTGTGATATTATTATTAGTAAGAGGGGATCTCTATGATGACTCTGTCATGTTAAGTTAGCAGAATCAATCTTTCTAGCCAAGAGCCATTCCAAAAGTATTCACTCCTAAACCCCCATTAGAGTAATAACTCTGCTATAGGGGCTGACTGAGGTTGTGTCCTAAATGCCATTCTGCTATAGGGGCTGACTGAGGTTGTGTCCCAAATGGTAGCGTATTTCTTACATACTGCAGTACTTCAGCTCCGCTATTGTCCCATGTTTCTCTTCGTGGGCTCTGGTCAAAGGTAGTGCACTATAAAGAGAATAGGGTTCCATTTGGGATACAGACCAAGATGCTCTCCTCCAGCCAGGGTAGGATGGGTCCCCTCCACCCAGCCCACTTCCCCTCAGTGTTTCTGTCCTCCTCAGAGCCCACATTCCCACAGCGTTTCTCTCCTCCACAGAGCCCACTTCCCCTCAGCCTTTCTGTCCTCCACAGAGCCCACTTACACACAGCATTTCTGTCCTCTACAGAGCCCACATCCCCACAGCGTTTCTGTCCTCAGAGCCCACATCCCCACAGCGTTTCTCTCCTCCACAGAGCCCACTTCCCCACAGCGTTTCTCTCCTCCTCAGAGCCCACATCCCCACAGCGTTTCTCTCCTCCACAGAGCCCACTTCCCCACAGCGTTTCTCTCCTTCACAGAGCCCACTTCCCCACAGCGTTTCTCTCCTTCACAGAGCCCACTTCCCCACAGCGTTTCTCTCCTCTACAGAGCCCACTTCCCCACAGCGTTTCTCTCCTCCACAGAGCCCACTTCCCCACAGCGTTTCTCTCCTCCACAAAGCCCACTTCCCCACAGCGTTTCTCTCCTCTACAGAGCCCACTTCCCCACAGCGTTTCTCTCCTCCACAGAGCCCACTTCCCCACAGCGATTCTCTCCTCTACAGAGCCCACTTCCCCACAGCGTTTCTCTCCTTCACAGAGCCCACTTCCCCACAGCGTTTCTCTCCTCTACAGAGCCCACTTCCCCACAGCGATTCTCTCCTCTACAGAGCCCACTTCCCCACAGCGATTCTCTCCTCTACAGAGCCCACTTCCCCACAGCGTTTCTCTCCTTCACAGAGCCCACTTCCCCACAGCGTTTCTCTCCTCTACAGAGCCCACTTCCCCACAGCGATTCTCTCCTCTACAGAGCCCATTTCCCCACAGCGATTCTCTCCTCTACAGAGCCCACTTCCCCACAGCGTTTCTCTCCTCTACAGAGCCCACTTCCCCACAGCGATTCTCTCCTTCACAGAGCCCACTTCCCCACAGCGTTTCTCTCCTCTACAGAGCCCACTTCCCCACAGCGATTCTCTCCTCTACAGAGCCCACATCCCCACAGCGTTTCTCTCCTCCACAGAGCCCACTTCCCCACAGCGTTTCTCTCCTCTACAGAGCCCACTTCTCCACAGCATTTCTCTCCTCTACAGAGCCCACTTCCCCACAGCGTTTCTCTCCTTCACAGAGCCCACTTCCCCACAGCGTTTATCTCCTTCACAGAGCCCACTTCCCCACAGCGTTTCTCTCCTCTACAGAGCCCACTTCCCCACAGCGATTCTCTCCTCTACAGAGCCCACTTCCCCACAGCGTTTCTCTCCTCCACTCTCTAAGTGCTCCGTGACTCCAGCCGTGCGCAACGGAAATGTGTCATTTCTCACTTTGTCAGTATGTGGATATACAGAGAGGGCCTGGCATGGACTCTCAGTCTGCGTTCCTCAGCGCCAGCTAAACTAAACATAGAAAAAACACAAAGCCTTCCCTCCCTGAGCTTATAAAACAAGCCTTTCTCACGCCTAAAGCGCCTGATGTCATGGCTAGAAGCAGCCAAGTTTGAAACGAGTTGGGCTGTATAAATGGATGGAGAGGAATTACTTTATACTTAGGTTATACCTCTTTGACTTGGGGTACGTCCTAAATGGCACCCTATTCCATATATAGTGCACTACTTTTGACCAGGGCCTATAGGGGTCTCTGGTTAAAAGTAGTGCATTATATAGGCAATAGAATTCCATTTGAGATGCTGAGTTGGAATCTCTCTAGGCGCCAAACCGGATAGGAACCCATATATAGTTGTTCCCTACACAGCTGTCTATTCCTCTGTGAGCCATGTCTAGTATATGTTATGCGTATATTTGATGGTGTGTACTTAGGCTGTGACAGAGTAGAGAGAAATGGAATAAACCAGCACATCTCAGGCTCTCAGCATATCCTGCGACCTACACAGTGTCTGGCTGCTTCCCAAATGCCACCCTATTCCCTATATAGTGCACTACTTTTGACCAGAGCCCTATGGGGTCAGTGATGCAACAGGTTGATGCATCTCACGCAATGTCACGTCCAATGATGAGTAGACTAATTCCATTTGTGGAGGAATCTAGCTCAGTTGATGAAGAATGAGTTAATATTTATCTGTTTTTATGCATTGGCATGTTTATATCCATTTATTCTTCCACTGTGCTCATATCGAGTTAGAAATCTGTACTTATCATAGTTCCTAAATAAGATTAGAATATTTTCTATATTTGAGTGATACTTTTTTTTCTTCCGGAGATGGTTTGTTTTTCAAAAATAGCATCTGTTGAGTTTCCCAGAGTATCAGGTTTCTGCTGTGAACAACAAGTCATCTCATAGGGAATGCTTGATCGCTAGTAGCAAAACATAGAGCAATTATGTGATTGGTCTTTGATTATGCAGCGTTTCCATCTTATTCGTCCGATGAGTTCTCCATTTGGAAGGTCAGAACTCTGGGGGATCATTCTGATTGGCATGAGGTTCTATGGTTCATCCAGAGGGAAACCTATACATTCATGCAAAATGATTGACACCCCATTCCCAGTTGTGAAACTCAGAAGTTTTTACACGTTTTCTTACTGATCTCGCTGTGATCGTTCTCTTTCTCCCTTTTCTCCCTTATCCCCTTTTTGATGTTCTGAATCTATCACCCTTTTTCTATTTCTGTCCTCTCATTAATTGTTCTCTGGCGTTTGTACAAGAGGCACCAGTAACATGACGATTTCCCTGTCTATTTGGGTCAATGAACAAGAGATTTTTCGTCTGTCTCAGCTAGGGCTGGCGCAGTCATGAAATTCTGTCAGCACGTTATTGTCATGCAAAAGACTGCTGGTCTCACAGGTAATTGACCGTTAATCAACATAAACATGTTTAGCATCTCCAGACCAAATTTTGTTACGTTACAGCCTTATTCGAAAATTGATTCAATAGTTTTTTCCCCCTCATCAATCTACACACAATATCCCATAATGACAAAGCAAAAACAGGTTTTTAGAAATGTTTGCAAAAAAACAAAAAAAAACACAAATAAATGAAATATCACATTTACATTTACACCTTTTACTCAGAACTTTGTTGAAGCACCCTTGGCAGTGATCACAGCCTTGAGTCTTCTTGGATATGACAACAAGCTTGGCACACCTGTATTTGGGTGGTTTCTCCCATTTTTCTCTGCAGATCCTCTTGAGCTCTGTCAGGTTGGATGGGGAGCATCACTGCACAGCTATTTTCAGGTCTCTCCTTAGATGTTTGATTGGGTTCAAGTCCAGATTCTGGGTGGGCCACTCAAGGACATTCAGAGACTTGTCCCGAAGCCACTCCTGAGTTATCTTGACTGTGCTTAGATTCGTTGTCCTGTTGGAAGGTGAACCTTTGCCCCCAGACTGAGGTCCTGAGCACTCTGGAGCAGGTTTTCATCAAGGATCTCTCTGTACTTTTCTCCGTTCATCTTTCCCTTGATCATGACTAGCCTCCCAGTCCCTGCCGCAAAAAAACATTGCCACAACATGATGCTGCCACCACCATGCTTCACTAAAGGGATGCTGCCAGGTTTCCTCCAGACGTGACACTTGGTATTCAGGCCAAAGTTCAATTTTGGTTTCATGAGACCAGATAATCTTGTTTCTCATAGTCTGAGAGTCCTTTAACTGCCTTTTGGCAAATTCCAATTGGGCTTTTACTGATGAGTGGCTTCCGTCTGGCCACTCTACCATGAAGGCCTGATTGGTGGAGTGTTGCAGAGATGGTTGTCCTTCTGAAAGGTTCTCCCATCTCCACAGAGGAACTCTAAATCTCTGTCAGACTCATCATCGGGTTCTTTGTCATCTCCCTGACCAAGGCCCTTCTCCCCCATTGCAAACATTTCTAAAAACCTGTTTTCGCTTTGTCATGATGGGGTATTGTGTGTAGATTGATGAGGGAAAATACTTATTTTCCACCATAATTTGCAAATAAATTCATAAAAAATCCTACAATGTGATTTTCTGGATTTTTTTTCTCATTTTGTCTGTCATAGTTGAAGTGTACCTATGATTAAAATTACAGGCCTCTCTCATATTTTTAAGTGGGAGAACTTGCACAATTGGTGGCTGACTAAATACTTTTTTGCCCCACTGTATTCTGCCTAAACTCTGTATGCCATGGGCTCTCCAACCCTGTTCCTGCAGCTACCCAGTACTCTGTATGCCATGGGCTCTCCAACCCTGTTCCTGCAGCTACCCAGTACTCTGTATGCCGTGGGCTCTCCAACCCCGTTCCTGCAGCTACCCAGTGCTTCATTTTGGAAACGAATTGAAATGTGTTTGTAAGCATCAACAGTAACATGTTTTCACAAAGAAACATATTTAATTAAACTGTTGACAGCCCCTTTCTCTCCACGCTGGAGAAAGGAGTGAAGGCGTGAGGGGAGGAGATGGAAACATGGTGGTGAGATATTCTGTAGCTAAAGGTAATGTGTCAGCCTATCAATTATTTAAAAAAAATGTTTTTTTTAAAGCACTATTGCTAGGCTATTCAAAATAAAATAAAAATCCCTCTACTACTAAATCTGAATTTGTTTAATTTAGGCTAGACTAATTATGTACCAAAGATATCTTAAATCAGTATTTTATGTATGTTTTTCTGCAATATGTAATATGTGGTAGGCTTTGTATTGGGCACAATCATTCATCTAATTCAGTGTTTTTTCAGGCTTGGGCTCATGTATAAGCCTATTGTTTCTGCATAACGTCTAATATGTGTATGGGTGTTCTGAATGAATCATCACCTTATAAAGTGCTGTCTATTTCACTGTATTAGGCTTTGAAACAACATCCACAACAACCATGTTTTACACTCTGTTTAACCTGCTGTTGAACTTCTTTCTTCAAATTGATCAATCACAGTGAGGTGAGTTTTAAAAGCATGAAACTGTTTGGATACGTGTTTGATGTGATTTTCAATTGTATTTGCATTGATGTCATAGCAGTTAGAGGGACAATAGAGCCCTGAGTACCAGGCCAATAGCAACGTGATGATCGTTTTATTTTTTATATTTTTTTATTTCACCTTTATTTAACCAGGTAGGCTAGTTGAGAACAAGTTCTCATTTGCAACTGCGACCTGGCCAAGATAAAGCATAGCGGTGTGAACAGACAACACAGAGTTACACATGGAGTAAACAATTAACAAGTCAATAACACAGTATAAAAAGAGGGGAGTCTATATACATTGTGTGCAAAAGGAGTTAGGCGAATAATTACAATTTTGCAGATTAACACTGGAGTGATATGATCAGATGGTCATGTACAGGTAGAGATATTGGTGTGCAAAAGAGCAGAAAAGTAAATAAATAAAAACAGTGTGGGGATGAGGTAGGTGAAAATGGGTGGGCTATTTACCAATAGACTATGTACAGCTGCAGCGATCGGTTAGCTGCTCAGATAGCTGATGTTTGAAGTTGGTGAGGGAGATAAAAGTCTCCAACTTCAGCGATTTTTGCAATTCGTTCCAGTCACAGGCAGCAGAGTACTGGAACGAAAGGCGGCCAAATTAGGTGTTGGCTTTGGGGATGATCAGTGAGATACACCTGCTGGAGTGCGATGGTGTTGCCATCGTGACCAGTGAACTGAGATAAGGCGGAGCTTTACCTAGCATGGACTTGTAGATGACCTGGAGCCAGTGGGTCTGGCGACGAATATGCAGCGAGGGCCAGCCGACTAGAGCATACAAGTCGCAGTGGTGGGTGGTATAAGGTGCTTTAGTGACAAAACGGATGGCACTGTGATAAACTGCATCCAGTTTGCTGAGTAGAGTGTTGGAAGCAATTTTGTAGATGACATCGCCGAAGTCGAGGATCGGTAGGACAGTCAGTTTTACTAGGGTCAGCTTGGCGGCGTGAGTGAGCGAGTTTGGAACTACGAATGCATGTCCAGACTGCATGAGAGGAGATTACTATGACTCAACAGTCATGTAGAAGTTTACTGCGGTCATGACTCATGACTGCCGGTGAGGCAGTAATATGGTCACCGCAACAGCCCTATCCTCAGCCCATTCCCCTTTTCTATCTCCCTGCCTTCCTGAATGTCTCCTTTTCTCAACAGTTTGTCTCTCACTTTCCTCTCTCCTTCATTTCTCTCCTTCATTTCTTTGTTCCCTCTTTCCCTGTTCCCTGATCCCCGCCCATCCCTCGTGCTCTCTGGCTGTACAAAGTTGTGTGTGACATCCCCCTTGCCTCCTCCCCTCTCTGAGGCCCCCTCCCAGCCCCCTTCCCCTCCCAGCCCCCTTCCCCTCCCAGCTTCCCAGCCTAATTGAAGCCAGGACCTGCAGGTAGGACAGGAATCCAGGATGGAAAATAAACCAGATCCCGAGCTCCACAAATTCCATCACGTAGTCTCACTTCCTCTGAGCCACAGTCCGTCACCAGAGTCCAGGCGCCGCACTCTCAACACCTCTTACACACACTCTCACAGAACACACACCTAACACACCTCACACACACACACCTCACACACACAATTAGCACACCTCATACACACACTCGTAGAACACACACTTAACACACCACACACACACACACACACACACACATTAGCAGAACACAAAATTAGGGACAGTTAGAAATGTACTGGGGTTGTCCAAAATAGGGATGGGTTATCTAACTATTTGTTTTGTTTTGGGGAGAGTTGTGTGTTTTTTACAGGGGAGGGGAGGATGGTCACAGGGGAGGTATTATGGTTTTTATTGGTCACAGGGGAGGGTAGTATGGTTTTATCGGTCAAATGGGAGGGTAGTATGGTTTTTATTGGTCACAGTGGAGGATAGTATGGTTTTATTGGTCACATGGGAGGGTTGTGTTTTTTAAATTGGTCACAGGGGAGGGTAGTATGGTTTTTATTGGTCACAGGGGAGGGTAGTATGGTTTTTATTGGTCACAGGGGAGGGTAATATGGTTTTAATTGATCACAGGGGAGGGTGGTACGATTTTTATTGGTCACAGGTGAGGGTAGTGTGGTTTTTATTGGTCACAGGGGAGGGTAGTGTGTTTTTTATTGGTCACAGGGGTACTGTGTTTTTTATTGGTCACAGGGGAGGGTACTGTGTTTTTTATTGGTCACAGGGGAGGGTAGTATGGTTTTTATAAGTCACAGGGGAGGTATTATGGTTTTTATTGGTCACAGGGGAGGGGAGTATAGTTTTTATTGGTCACAGGGGAGGGTAGTACGATTTTTATTGGTCACAGGTGAGGGTAGTGTGGTTTTTATTGGTCACAGGGGAGGGTAGTGTGTTTTTTATTGGTCACAGGGGTACTGTGTTTTTTATTGGTCACAGGGGAGGGTACTGTGTTTTTTATTGGTCACAGGGGAGGGTAGTATGGTTTTTATAAGTCACAGGGGAGGTATTATGGTTTTTATTGGTCACAGGGGAGGGGAGTATAGTTTTTATTGGTCACAGGGGAGGGTAGTAGGGTTTTTATTGGTCACAGGGGAGGGTTATGGGTTTTTATTGGTCACAGGGGAGGGTAGTTGTCACGTTCTGACCTTTATTTTCTGTGTTTTGTGTTTAGTTAGTATGGTCAGGGCGTGAGTTGGGTGGGTAGTCTATGTTTGTTTGTCTAGGTTTTGGGAATTTCTATGTTTCGGCCTAGTATGGTTCTCAATCAGAGGCAGGTAGTAGGTCATTAGTTGTCTCTGATTGAGAATCATACTTAGGTGGCCTGGGTTTCACTGTGTGTGTTTGATTGTTCCTGTCTCTGTGTGTGCACCAGATAGGACTGTTTTGAGTTTCACATTTCTTATTTTGTTAGTTTTGTTCATGTGTACCTTATAGCATTAAAAAGTACCATGGAAAATTACCACGCCGCGTATTGGTCCTCTGATCCGTTTCGCCTCTCCTCTTCGGAAGAAGAGGAGGAAACTCATTACAGAATCACCCACCACAATCGGACCAAGCGGCGTGGTAAAGGACAGCGACGACAGCAGCAGCAGCAACAACAACAGCGGCCAGCATCAGAGCTGAATCTGGACTACACAACTTGGGAGGAGATAGATAGGTGGGCGGTCGACCCAGGGAGAGTGCCGGAGCCCGCCTGGGATTCGATGGAGCAATGCAAGGAAGGTTACAGGAGAATGAGGTTGGCTGGGGAAAATCGCAGCCCCAAAGCAGAGCTGGAGGGTAGTGGGCAGCGAGTATGCTGATCGGCGGCAATATGAGGAGCCAGCACGGCAGTGCGGTTTTAGGTTGGAGGCAGCCCCAATTTTTTTTTTTTCACAGGGGCACACGAGGTGTGGTACTAAGCCAGGTAGCAGACCTGAGCTCACTCCTCGTGCTTATTATGAGCAGCGCATTACTGGTCAGGCACCGTGTTATGCGGTTGAGCGCACGGTGTCGCCAGTGCGTGTCCATAGCCCGGTGCGCTATGGGCAGCCCCCGAGAGTGCCATGCGAGTGTGGGCATTGAGCCAGGGCGTATGGTGCCTGCTCAGCGGGTCTGGTCGCCGGTAGCAGTCTTGGTCCAGGTTATCCTGCGCCGGCTCTGCGTGCTGTGTCTCCGGGGCGCTGGGAGGGTGCAGTGCGTCCTCTGCCTGCGCTCCGCTCGTACCGGGCAACTGTGGGAGTGGAGCCTAGGGGAGAGGTGCGTGTAGTAAGCACTAGATCTCCCGTGCTTACCCACAGCCCGGTTCAACCTGTGCCTGCACTCTTGAGGTCCGGGCTCGAGTAGTTGTCCAGCCTGGGGAAGTGGTGCCAAGGTTGCGCACCAGAGCTCCAGTGCTCCCCACAGCCCGGTCTTTCAGGCTCCTCCTAACACCAAGCCTCCTGAAAGTCTCCCCAGCCTGGTAGTTCCTGTGGCAGCCCCACGCACCAGGCTGTCTCTCAGTCTCCTCCCTGCAGGTGCTCCCGCCTGTCCGGCGCCGCTGCCGGAGCGTTCCGCCTGTCCGGCGCCGCTGCCGGAGCCTCCCGCCTGTCCGGGGCCGCTGCCGGAGCCTCCCGCCTGTCCGGCGCCGCTGCCGGGGTAGCCTCCCGCCTGTCCGGAGCCTCCCGCCTGTCCGGCGCCGCTGCCGGAGCCTCCCGCCTGTCCGGCACCACTGCCGGAGCCTCCCGCCTGTCCGGGCCGCTGCCGGCCTCCCGCCTGTCCGGCGCCGCTGCTGGAGCGTCCCGCCTGTCCGGCGCCGCTGCCTCCTGCAGGGTAGCAGCTCCACGCACCAGGCTGTCTCTCTGTCTCCTCTCTGCAGGTGCTCCCGCCTGTCCGGCGCCGCTGGGAGGAGCCTCCCGCCTGTCCGGCGCCGCTGCCGGAGCCTCCCGCCTGTCCGGCGCCGCTGCCGGAGCCTCCCGCCTGTCCGGCGCCGCTGCCGGAGCCTCCCGCCTGTCCGGAGCCTCCCGCCTGTCCGACGCCGCTGCCGGAGCCTCTTTATTGTCCGGCGCCGCTGCCGGAGCCTCCCGCCTGTCCGGCGCTGCTGCCGGAGCCTCCCGCCTGTCCGGCGCTGCTGCCGGAGCCTCCCGCCTGTCCGGCGCTGCTGCCGGAGGGTCCCGCCTGTCCGGCGCCGCTGCTGGAGCGTCCCGCCTGTCTGGCGCCGCTGCACCCGCCTGTCTGGCGCCGCTGGAGGCGTCCCTCCTGTCCGGCGCCGCTGCCGGAGCCTCCCGCCTGTCCGGCGCCGCTGCCGGAGCGTCCCGCCTGTCCGGCGCCGCTGCCGGAGCCCCTCAGCCCAGGGCGCCAGAGCCCCTCAGCCCAGAGGCGCCAGAGCCCCTCAGCCCAGAGGCGCCAGAGCCCCTCAGCCCAGAGGCGCCAGAGCCCCTCAGCCCAGAGGCGCCAGAGCCCCTGTCCCTTTGTCCAGAGCCCCTGTCCCTCTGTCCAGAGCCCCTGTCCCTCTGTCCAGAGCTTCTGCCCCTCTGTCCCGAGCTGCCCCTCTGTCCAGTGGGGTCATTGAGGAGGGTTGCCATGGTGAGAAAGCCACGGAGGCGGACAAAGACAATGGTGAAGTGGGGTCCGCGTCCCGTTTTTTCGCGGACAGACGCCCACCCAGACCCTCCCCTATAGGTCATGGTTTTGCGGCCGGAGTCCGCACCTTTGGGGGGTACTGTCACGTTCTGACCTTTATTTTCTGTGTTTTGTGTTTAGTTAGTATGGTCAGGGCGTGAGTTGGGTGGGTAGTCTATGTTTGTTTGTCTAGGTTTTGGGAATTTCTATGTTTTAGTATGGTTCTCAATCAGAGGCAGGTGTCATTAGTTGTCTCTGATTGAGAATCATACTTAGGTGGCCTGGGTTTCACTGTGTGTGTGTGGGTGATTGTTCCTGTCTCTGTGTGTGCACCAGATAGGACTGTTTTGAGTTTCACATTTCTTATTTTGTTAGTTTTGTTCATGTGTACCTTATAGCATTAAAAAGTACCATGGAAAATTACCACGCCGTATTGGTCCTCTGATCCGTTTCGCCTCTCCTCTTCGGAAGAAGAGGAGGAAACTCATTACAGTAGTGTGTTTTTTATTGGTCACAGGGAGGGTAGTATGGTTTTTATTTTCACAGGAGAGGGTAGTATGGTTTTTATTGGTCACAGGGGAGGGGTAGTGTGTTTTTATTGGTCACAGGGGTACTGTGTTTTTATTGGTCACAGGGGAGGGTAGTGTGTTTTTATTGGTCACAGGGGAGGGTAGTATGGTTTTATAAGTCACAGGGGAGGTATTATGGTTTTATTGGTCACAGGGGAGGGTAGTATAGTTTTTATTGGTCACAGGGGAGGGTAGTAGGGTTTTTATTGGTCACAGGGGAGGGTTATGGGTTTTTATTGGTCACAGGGGACGGTAGTGTGTTTTTATTGGTTATAGGGGAGGGTAGTATGGTTTTTATTTTTCACAGGAGAGGGTAGTATGGTTTTTATTGGTCACAGGGGAGGGTAGTAGGGTTTTTATTGGTCACAGGGAGGGTTGTGTTTTTATTGGTCACAGGGAGGCTAGTGTGTTTTTTTATTGGTCACAGGGAGGGTAGTATGGTTTTTATTGGTCACAGGGGAGTTTAGTATGGTTTTATCCATCAAATGGGAGGGTAGTATGGTTTTATGGGACACTGAGGAGGGTAGTATGGTTTTTATTGGTCACAGGGGAGGTATTATGGTTTTTATTGGTCACAGGGGAGGGTAGTATAGTTTTTATTGGTCACAGGGGAGGGTAGTAGGGTTTTTATTGGTCACAGGGGAGGGTAGTATGGTTTTTATAAGTCACAGGGGAGGTATTATGGTTTTTATTGGTCACAGGGGAGGGGAGTATAGTTTTTATTGGTCACAGGGGAGGGTAGTAGGGTTTTTTATTGGTCACAGGGGAGGGTTATGGGTTTTTTATTGGTCACAGGGGAGGGTAGTGTGTTTTTTTATTGGTCACAGGGGAGGGTAGTATGGTTTTTATTTTTCACAGGAGAGGGTAGTATGGTTTTTATTGGTCACAGGGGAGGGTAGTGTGTTTTTTATTGGTCACAGGGGTACTGTGTTTTTTATTGGTCACAGGGGAGGGTAGTGTGTTTTTTATTGGTCACAGGGGAGGGTAGTATGGTTTTATAAGTCACAGGGGAGGTATTATGGTTTTTATTGGTCACAGGGGAGGGTAGTATAGTTTTTATTGATCACAGGGGAGGGTAGTAGGGTTTTTATTGGTCACAGGGGAGGGTTATGGGTTTTTTATTGGTCACAGGGGAGGGTAGTGTGTTTTTTTATTGGTTATAGGGGAGGGTAGTATAGTTTTTATTTTTCACAGGAGAGGGTAGTATGGTTTTTATTGGTCACAGGGAGGGTAGTAGGGTTTTTATTGGTCACAGGGGAGGGTTGTGTTTTTTTTATTGGTCACAGGGGAGGCTAGTGTGTTTTTATTGGTCACAGGGGAGGGTAGTATAGTTTTTATTGGTCACAGGGGAGGGTAGTAGGGTTTTATTGGTCACAGGGGAGGGTAGTATGGTTTTTATAAGTCACAGGGGAGGTATTATGGTTTTTATTGGTCACAGGGGAGGGCAGTGTGGTTTTTATTGGTCACGGGAGGGTAGTATGGTTTTTATTGGTCACAGGGGAGGGTAGTATGGTTTTTATTGTTCACAGTGGAGGATAGTGTGTTTTTTTTATTGGTCACAGGGGAGGGTAGTATGGTTTTTATTTTTCACAGGAGAGGGTAGTATGGTTTTTATTGGTCACAGGGGAGGGTAGTGTGTTTTTTATTGGTCACAGGGGTAGTGTGTTTTTTATTGGTCACAGGGGAGGGTAGTGTGTTTTTTATTGGTCACAGGGGAGGGTAGTATGGTTTTATAAGTCACAGGGGAGGTATTATGGTTTTTATTGGTCACGGGGGAGGGTAGTATAGTTTTTATTGGTCACAGGGGAGGGTAGTAGGGTTTTTATTGGTCACAGGGGAGGGTTATGGGTTTTTTATTGGTCACAGGGGAGGGTAGTGTGTTTTTTTATTGGTTATAGGGGAGGGTAGTATGGTTTTTATTTTTCACATGAGAGGGTAGTATGGTTTTTATTGGTCACAGGGGAGGGTAGTAGGGTTTTTATTGGTCACAGGGGAGGGTTGTGTTTTTTTTATTGGTCACAGGGGAGGCTAGTGTGTTTTTTTATTGGTCACAGGGGAGGGTAGTATGGTTTTTATTGGTCACAGGGGAGTTTAGTATGGTTTTATCCATCAAATGGGAGGGTAGTATGGTTTTATGGGACACTGAGGAGGGTAGTATGGTTTTATTGGTCACAGGGGAGGGTAGTATAGTTTTTATTTTTCACAGGAGAGGGTAGTATGGTTTTTATTGGTCACAGGGGAGGGTAGTAGGGTTTTTATTGGTCACAGGGGAGGGTTGTGTTTTTTTTATTGGTCACAGGGGAGGCTAGTGTGTTTTTTTATTGGTCACAGGGGAGGGTAGTATGGTTTTTATTGGTCACAGGGGAGTTTAGTATGGTTTTATCCGTCAAATGGGAGGGTAGTATGGTTTTATGGGACACTGAGGAGGGTAGTATGGTTTTTATTGGTCACAGGGGAGGTATTATGGTTTTTATTGGTCACAGGGGAGGGTAGTATAGTTTTTATTGGTCACAGGGGAGGGTAGTAGGGTTTTTATTGGTCACAGGGGAGGGTAGTATGGTTTTTATAAGTCACAGGGGAGGTATTATGGTTTTTATTGGTCACGGGGGAGGGTAGTATGGTTTTTATTGGTCACAGGGGAGGTATTATCGTTTTTATTGGTCACAGGGGAGGGTAGTATAGTTTTTATTGGTCACAGGGGAGGGTAGTAGGGTTTTTATTGGTCACAGGGGAGGGTTATGGGTTTTTTATTGGTCACAGGGGAGGGTAGTGTGTTTTTTTATTGGTCACAGGGGAGGGTAGTATGGTTTTTATTTTTCACAGGAGAGGGTAGTATGGTTTTTATTGGTCACAGGGGAGGGTAGTGTGTTTTTTATTGGTCACAGGGGTACTGTGTTTTTTATTGGTCCCAGGGGAGGGTAGTGTGTTTTTTTTATTGGTCACAGGGTAGGGTAGTATGGTTTTTATTTTTCACAGGAGAGGGTAGTATGGTTTTTATTGGTCACAGGGGAGGGTAGTAGGGGTTTTATTTGTCACAGGGGAGGGTTGTGTTTTTTATTGGTCACAGGGGAGGGTAGTGTGTTTTTATTGGTCACAGGGGAGGGTAGTATGGTTTTTATTGGTCACAGGGGAGTTTAGTATGGTTTTATCCGTCAAATGGGAGGGTAGTATGGTTTTATGGGACACTGAGGAGGGTAGTATGGTTTTTATTGGTCACAGGGGAGGATAGTATGGATTTATTGGTCACAGGGGAGGGTAGTATGGTTTTTATTGGTCACAGGGGAGGGTAATATGGTTTTTATTGGTCACAGGGGAGGGTAGTAGGGTGTTTATTGGTCACGGGAGGGTAGTATGTTTTTTATTGGTCACAGGGGAGGGTAGTATATTTTTATTGGTCACAGGGGAGGGTAGTACGATTTTTATTGGTCACAGGTGAGGGTAGTATGGTTTTTATTGTTCAGGGGGGAGGGTAGTGTGTTTTTTATTGGTCACAGAGGAGGGTAGTGTGGTTTTTATTGGTCACGGGAGGGTAGTATGGTTTTTATTGGTCACAGGGGAGGGTAGTATGTTTTTATTGGTCACAGGGGAGGGTAGTATTGTTTTTATTGGTCACAGGGGAGGGTAGTGTGTTTTTTATTGGTCACAGGGGTACTGTGTTTTTTATTGGTCACAGGGGAGGGTAGTGTGTTTTTTATTGGTCACAGGGGAGGGTAGTATGGTTTTATAAGTCACAGGGGAGGTATTATGGTTTTTATTGGTCACGGGGGAGGGTAGTATAGTTTTTATTGGTCACAGGGGAGGGTAGTAGGGTTTTTATTGGTCACAGGGGAGGGTTATGGGTTTTTTATTGGTCACAGGGGAGGGTAGTGTGTTTTTTTATTGGTTATAGGGGAGGGTAGTATGGTTTTTATTTTTCACATGAGAGGGTAGTATGGTTTTTATTGGTCACAGGGGAGGGTAGTAGGGTTTTTATTGGTCACAGGGGAGGGTAGTATGGTTTTATTGGTCACAGGGGAGTTTAGTATGGTTTCATCCGTCAAATGGGAGGGTAGTATGGTTTT
The DNA here is from genome assembly GCF_023373465.1 of Oncorhynchus keta. Lineage (NCBI taxonomy): Eukaryota > Metazoa > Chordata > Actinopteri > Salmoniformes > Salmonidae > Oncorhynchus > Oncorhynchus keta. The sequence continues at coordinate 21,105,200 of NC_068450.1, read as the reverse complement.
ATGGGACACTGAGGAGGGTAGTATGGTTTTATTGGTCACAGGGGAGGATAGTATGGTTTTATTGGTCACAGGGGAGGGTAGTATGGTTTTTATTGGTCACAGGGGAGGGTAATATGGTTTTTATTGGTCACAGGGGAGGGTAGTAGGGTGTTTATTGGTCACGGGAGGGTAGTATGTTTTTTATTGGTCACAGGGGAGGGTAGTATATTTTTATTGGTCACAGGGGAGGGTAGTACGATTTTTATTGGTCACAGGTGAGGGTAGTATGGTTTTTATTGGTCACAGGTGAGGGTAGTATGGTTTTTATTGTTCAGGGGGGAGGGTAGTGTGTTTTTTATTGGTCACAGAGGAGGGTAGTGTGGTTTTTATTTTTCACAGGGGAGGGTAGTATGGTTTTTATTGGTCACAGGGGAGGGTAGTAGGGTTTTTATTTGTCACAGGGGAGGGTTGTATGTTTTTATTGGTCACAGGGGAGGGTAGTATGGTTTTTATTGGTCACAGGGGAGGGTAGTGTGTTTTTTATTGGTCACAGGGGTACTGTGTTTTTTATTGGTCACAGGGGAGGGTAGTGTGTTTTTTTATTGGTCACAGGGGAGGGTAGTATGGTTTTTATTTTTCACAGGAGAGGGTAGTATGGTTTTTATTGGTCACAGGGGAGGGTAGTAGGGTTTTTATTTGTCACAGGGGAGGGTTGTGTTTTTATTGGTCACAGGGGAGGGTAGTGTGTTTTTTTATTGGTCACAGGGGAGGGTAGTATGGTTTTTATTGGTCACAGGGGAGTTTAGTATGGTTTTATCCGTCAAATGGGAGGGTAGTATGGTTTTATGGGACACTGAGGAGGGTAGTATGGTTTTTATTGGTCACAGGGGAGGATGGTATGGATTTATTGGTCACAGGGGAGGGTAGTATGGTTTTTATTGGTCACAGGGGAGGGTAGTAGGGTGTTTATTGGTCACGGGAGGGTAGTATGTTTTTTATTGGTCACAGGGGAGTGTAGTATATTTTTATTGGTCACAGGGGAGGGTAGTACGGTTTTTATTGTTCAGGGGAGGGTAGTGTGTTTTTATTGGTCACAGAGGAGGGTAGTGTGGTTTTTATTGGTCACGGGAGGGTAGTATGGTTTTTATTGGTCACAGGGGAGGGTTGTGTTTTTTATTGGTCACAGGGGAGGGTAGTGTGTTTTTATTGGTCACAGGGGAGGGTAGTATGGTTTTTATTGGTCACAGGGGAGGGTAGTGTGTTTTTATTGGTCACAGGGGAGGGTAGTATGGTTTTATCGGTCAAATGGGAGGGTAGTATGGTTTTATGGGTCACTGGGAGGGTAGTATGGTTTTTATTGGTCACAGGGGAGTTTAGTATGGTTTTATCCGTCAAATGGGAGGGTAGTATGGTTTTATGGGACACTGAGGAGGGTAGTATGGTTTTTATTGGTCACAGGGGAGGATGGTATGGATGTATTGGTCACAGGGGAGGGTAGTATGTTTTTATTGGTCACAGGGGAGTGTAGTATATTTTTATTGGTCACAGTGGAGGGTAGTGTGGTTTTTATTGGTCACGGGAGGGTAGTATGGTTTTTATTGGTCACAGGGGAGGGTAGTATGTTTTTATTGGTCACAGGGGAGGGTAGTACGATTTTTATTGATCACAGGGGAGGGTAGTAGGGTTTTTATTGGTCACAGGGAGGGTTGTGTTTTTTTATTGGTCACAGGGGAGGGTAGTGTGTTTTTATTGGTCACAGGGGAGGGTAGTATGGTTTTTATTGGTCACAGGGGAGGGTAGTGTGTTTTTTTATTGGTCACAGGGGAGGGTAGTATGGTTTTATCGGTCAAATGGGAGGGTAGTATGGTTTTATGGGTCACTGAGGAGGGTAGTATGGTTTTATTGGTCACAGGGGAGGGTTGTGTTTTTTAAATTGGTCACAGGGGAGGGTAGTGTGATTTTTATTGGTCACAGAGGAGGGCAGTGTGGTTTTTATTGGTCACGGGAGGGTAGTATGGTTTTTATTGGTCACAGGGGAGGTATTATGGTTTTTATTGGTCACAGGGGAGGGTAGTATGGTTTTTATTGGTCACAGGGAGGGTAGTATGGTTTTTATTGGTCACAGAGGAGGGTAGTGTGTTTTTTATTGGTCACAGGGGTAGTGGGTTTTTTATTGGTGACATGGGAGGGTAGTGTGTTTTTTATTGGTTACAGGGGAGGGTAATATGGTTTTTATTGGTCACAGGGGAGGGTAAATTGGTTTTTATTGGTCACAGGGGAGGGTAGTATGATTTTTATTGGTCACAGGTGAGGGTAGTATGGTTTTTATTGGTCACGGGAGGGTAGTATGGTTTTTATTGGTCACAGGGGAGGGTAGTGTGTTTTTTATTGGTCACAGGGGTACTGTGTTTTTTATTGGTCACAGGGGAGGGTAGTGTGTTTTTTATTGGTCACATGGGAGGGTAGTATGGTTTTTATAAGTCACAGGGGAGATATTATGGTTTTTATTGGTCACAGGGGAGGGTAGTATAGTTTTTATTGGTCACAGGGGTACTGTGTTTTTTATTGGTCACAGGGGAGGGTAGTGTGTTTTTTATTGGTCACAGGGGAGGGTAGTATGGTTTTTATAAGTCACAGGGGAGATATTATGGTTTTTATTGGTCACAGGGGAGGGCTGTATAGTTTTTATTGGTCACAGGGGGTAGGGTAATATGGTTTTTATTGGTCACAGGGGAGGGTAGTATAGTTTTTATTGGTCACAGGGGAGGGTAGTGTGTTTTTATTGGTCACAGGGAGGGTAGTATGGTTTTTATAAGTCACAGGGGAGATATTATGGTTTTTATTGGTCACAGGGTAGGGTAGTGTGTTTTTTATTGGTCACAGGGGAGGGTAGTATGGTTTTTATAAGTCACAGGGGAGATATTATGGTTTTTATTGGTCACAGGGGAGGGTAGTATAGTTTTTATTGGTCACAGGGGAGGGTTGTGTTTTTTTTATTGGTCACAGGGGAGGGTAGTGTGTTTTTTTTATTGGTCACAGGGCAGGGTAGTATGGTTTTTATTTTTCACAGGAGAGGGTAGTATGGTTTTTATTTTTCACAGGAGAGGGTAGTATGGTTTTTATTGGTCACAGGGGAGGGTAGTAGGGTTTTTCATTGGTCACAGAGGAGGGTAGTGTGTTTTTTATTGGTCACAGGGGTAGTGGGTTTTTTATTGGTGACATGGGAGGGTAGTGTGTTTTTTATTGGTTACAGGGGAGGGTAATATGGTTTTTATTGGTCACAGGGGAGGGTAAATTGGTTTTTATTGGTCACAGGGGAGGGTAGTATGATTTTTATTGGTCACAGGTGAGGGTAGTATGGTTTTTATTGGTCACGGGAGGGTAGTATGGTTTTTATTGGTCACAGGGGAGGGTAGTGTGTTTTTTATTGGTCACAGGGGTACTGTGTTTTTTATTGGTCACAGGGGAGGGTAGTGTGTTTTTTATTGGTCACATGGGAGGGTAGTATGGTTTTTATAAGTCACAGGGGAGATATTATGGTTTTTATTGGTCACAGGGGAGGGCTGTATGTTTTTTATTGGTCACAGGGGAGGGTAATATGGTTTTTATAAGTCACAGGGGAGATATTATGGTTTTTATTGGTCACAGGGGAGGGTAGTATAGTTTTTATTGGTCACAGGGGAGGGTAGTGTGTTTTTTATTGGTCACAGAGGAGGGTAGTATGGTTTTTATAAGTCACAGGGGAGATATTATGGTTTTTATTGGTCACAGGGTAGGGTAGTGTGTTTTTTATTGGTCACAGGAGAGGGTAGTGTGGTTTTTATAAGTCACAGGGGAGATATTATGGTTTTTATTGGTCACAGGGGAGGGTAGTATAGTTTTTATTGGTCACAGGGGAGGGTTGTGTTTTTTTTATTGGTCACAGGGGAGGGTAGTGTGTTTTTTTATTGGTCACAGGGCAGGGTAGTATGGTTTTTATTTTTCACAGGAGAGGGTAGTATGGTTTTTATTTTTCACAGGAGAGGGTAGTATGGTTTTTATTGGTCACAGGGGAGGGTAGTAGGGTTTTTCATTGGTCACAGGGGAGGGTAGTATGGTTTTTATTGGTCACGGGAGGGTAGTATGGTTTTTATTGGTCACAGAGGAGGGTAGTGTGTTTTTTATTGGTCACAGGGGTAGTGGGTTTTTTATTGGTGACATGGGAGGGTAGTGTGTTTTTTATTGGTTACAGGGGAGGGTAATATGGTTTTTATTGGTCACAGGGGAGGGTAAATTGGTTTTTATTGGTCACAGGGGAGGTTAGTATGGTTTTATCCGTCAAATGGGAGGGTAGTATGGTTTTATGGGACACTGAGGAGGGTAGTATGGTTTTTATTGGTCACAGGGGAGGGTAGTGTGTTTTTATTGGTCACAGGGGGTACTGTGTTTTTATTGGTCACAGGGGAGGGTAGTGTGTTTTTATTGGTCACTGGGGAGGGTAGTATGGTTTTTATAAGTCACAGGGGAGATATTATGGTTTTTATTGGTCACAGGGGAGGGTAGTATAGTTTTTATTGGTCACAGGGGTACTGTGTTTTTATTGGTCACAGGGGAGGGTAGTGTGTTTTTATTGGTCACAGGGGAGGGTAGTATGGTTTTTATAAGTCACAGGGGAGATATTATGGTTTTTATTGGTCACAGGGGAGGGCTGTATGTTTTTTATTGGTCACAGGGGAGGGTAATATGGTTTTTATAAGTCACAGGGGAGATATTATGGTTTTTATTGGTCACAGGGGAGGGTAGTATAGTTTTTATTGGTCACAGGGGAGGGTAGTGTGTTTTTTATTGGTCACAGGGGAGGGTAGTATGGTTTTTATAAGTCACAGGGGAGATATTATGTTTTTTATTGATCACAGGGTAGGGTAGTGTGTTTTTTATTGGTCACATGGGGAGGGTAGTATGGTTTTTATAAGTCACAGGGGAGATTTTATGGTTTTTATTGGTCACAGGGGAGGGTAGTATAGTTTTTATTGGTCACAGGGGAGGGTTGTTTTTTTTTATTGGTCACAGGGGAGGGTAGTATGGTTTTTATTTTTCACAGGAGAGGGTAGTATGTTTTTATTTTTCACAGGAGAGGGTAGTATGGTTTTTATTGGTCACAGGGGAGGGTAGGTAGGGTTTTTCATTGGTCACAGGGGGAGGGTAGTATGGTTTTTATTGGTCACGGGAGGGTAGTATGGTTTTATTGGTCACAGAGGAGGGTAGTGTGTTTTTATTGGTCACAGGGGAGGGTAGTAGGGTTTTCATTGGTCACAGGGGAGGGTAGTATGGTTTTTATTGGTCACGGGAGGGTAGTATGGTTTTTATTGGTCACAGGGAGGGTAGTGTGTTTTTATTGGTTACAGGGGAGGGTAATATGGTTTTATTGGTCACAGGGGAGGGTAAATTGGTTTTTATTGGTCACAGGGGAGGGTAGTATGATTTTTATTGGTCACAGGTGAGGGTAGTATGGTTTTTATTGGTCACGGGAGGGTAGTATGGTTTTTATTGGTCACTAGGGGAGGGTAGTGTGTTTTTTATTGGTCACAGGGGTACTGTGTTTTTTATTGGTCACAGGGGAGGGTAGTGTGTTTTTTATTGGTCACTGGGGAGGGTAGTATGGTTTTTATAAGTCACAGGGGAGATATTATGGTTTTTATTGGTCACAGGGGAGGGTAGTATAGTTTTTATTGGTCACAGGGGTACTGTGTTTTTTATTGGTCACAGGGGAGGGTAGTGTGTTTTTTATTGGTCACAGGGGAGGGTAGTATGGTTTTTATAAGTCACAGGGGAGATATTATGGTTTTTATTGGTCACAGGGGAGGGCTGTATGTTTTTTATTGGTCACAGGGGAGGGTAATATGGTTTTTATAAGTCACAGGGGAGATATTATGGTTTTTATTGGTCACAGGGGAGGGTAGTATAGTTTTTATTGGTCACAGGGGAGGGTAGTGTGTTTTTATTGGTCACAGGGGAGGGTAGTATGGTTTTTATAAGTCACAGGGGAGATATTATGTTTTTATTGATCACAGGGTAGGGTAGTGTGTTTTTTATTGGTCACAGGGGAGGGTAGTATGGTTTTATAAGTCACAGGGGAGATATTATGGTTTTTATTGGTCACAGGGGAGGGTAGTATAGTTTTTATTGGTCACAGGGGAGGGTTGTGTTTTTTTTATTGGTCACAGGGGAGGGTAGTATGGTTTTTATTTTTCACAGGAGAGGGTAGTATGGTTTTTATTTTTCACAGGAGAGGGTAGTATGGTTTTTATTGGTCACAGGGGAGGGTAGTAGGGTTTTTCATTGGTCACAGGGGAGGGTAGTATGGTTTTTATTGGTCACGGGAGGGTAGTATGGTTTTTATTGGTCACAGAGGAGGGTAGTGTGTTTTTTATTGGTCACAGGGGTAGTGGGTTTTTTATTGGTGACATGGGAGGGTAGTGTGTTTTTTATTGGTTACAGGGGAGGGTAATATGGTTTTTATTGGTCACAGGGGAGGGTAAATTGGTTTTTATTGGTCACAGGGGAGGGTAGTATGATTTTTATTGGTCACAGGTGAGGGTAGTATGGTTTTTATTGGTCACGGGAGGGTAGTATGGTTTTTATTGGTCACAGGGGAGGGTAGTGTGTTTTTTATTGGTCACAGGGGTACTGTGTTTTTTATTGGTCACAGGGGAGGGTAGTGTGTTTTTTATTGGTCACTGGGGAGGGTAGTATGGTTTTTATAAGTCACAGGGGAGATATTATGGTTTTTATTGGTCACAGGGGAGGGTAGTATAGTTTTTATTGGTCACAGGGGTACTGTGTTTTTTATTGGTCACAGGGGAGGGTATTGTGTTTTTTATTGGTCACAGGGGAGGGTAGTATGGTTTTTATAAGTCACAGGGGAGATATTATGGTTTTTATTGGTCACAGGGGAGGGCTGTATGTTTTTTATTGGTCACAGGGGAGGGTAATATGGTTTTTATAAGTCACAGGGGAGATATTATGGTTTTTATTGGTCACAGGGGAGGGTAGTATAGTTTTTATTGGTCACAGGGGAGGGTAGTGTGTTTTTATTGGTCACAGGGGAGGGTAGTATGGTTTTTATAAGTCACAGGGGAGATATTATGGTTTTTATTGGTCACAGGGGAGGGTAGTATAGTTTTTATTGGTCACAGGGAGGGTTGTGTTTTTTATTGGTCACAGGGGAGGGTAGTGTGTTTTTATTGGTCCCAGGGGAGGGTAGTGTGTTTTTTTTATTGGTCACAGGGTAGGGTAGTATGGTTTTTATTTTTCACAGGAGAGGGTAGTATGGTTTTTATTGGTCACAGGGGAGGGTAGTAGGGGTTTTATTTGTCACAGGGGAGGGTTGTGTGTTTTTTATTGGTCACAGGGGTACTGTGTTTTTTATTGGTCCCAGGGGAGGGTAGTGTGTTTTTTTTATTGGTCACAGGGTAGGGTAGTATGGTTTTTATTGGTCACAGGGGAGGGTAATATGGTTTTTATTGGTCACAGGGGAGGGTAGTAGGGTGTTTATTGGTCACGGGAGGGTAGTATGTTTTTTATTGGTCACAGGGGAGGGTAGTATGTTTTTTTATTGGTCACAGGGGAGGGTAGTATGGTTTTATGGGACACTGAGGAGGGTAGCATGGCTTTTATTTGTCACAGGGGAGGGTAGTATGGTTTTTATTGGTCACAGGGGAGGGTAGTATGGTTTTTATTGGTCACAGGGGAGGGTAGTATGGTTTTTATTGGTCACATGGGAGGGTAGTATGGTTTTTATTGGTCACAGGGGAGGGTAGTATGGTTTTTATTGGTCACAGGGGAGGGTAGTATGGTTTTATTGGTCACAGGGGAGGGTAGTATGGTTTTTATTGGTCACAGGGGAGGGTAGTATGGTTTTTATTGGTCACAGGGGAGGGTAGTATGGTTTTATTGGTCACAGGGGAGGGTAGTATGGTTTTATTGGTCACAGGGGAGGGTAGTGTGGTTTTTATCGGTCAAATGGGAGGGTAATATGGTTTTATGGGTCACTGAGGAGGGTAGTATGGTTTTATTGGTCACAGGGGAGGGTAGTATGGTTTTTATTGGTCACAGGGGAGGATAGTGTGGTTTTTATTGGTCACAGAGGAGGGTAGTATGGTTTTATCGGTCAAATGGGAGGGTAGTATGGTTTTATGGGTCACTGAGGAGGGTAGTATGGTTTTATTGGTCACAGAAGAGGGCAGTGGGTTTTTTATTGGTCACAGGGGAGGGTAGTATGTTTTTATTGGTCACAGAGCAGGGTAGTGTGTTTTTTATTGGTCACATGGGTAGTGTGTTTTTTATTGGTCACAGGGGAGGGTAGTGTGTTTTTTATTGGTCACAGGGGAGGGTAGTATGGTTTTTATAAGTCACAGGGGAGGTATTGTGGTTTTTATTGGTCACAGGGGAGGGTAGTATGGTTTTTATTGGTCACAGGGGAGGGTAGTATGGTTTTTATAATAATATGCCATTTTATTGGTCACCGGGGAGGGTAGTATGGTTTTTATTGTCACAGGGGAGGTTAGTATGGTTTTATCGGTCAAACGGGAGGGTAGTATGGTTTTATGGGACACTGAGGAGGGTAGTATGGCTTTTATTGGTCACAGGGGAGGATAGTATGGTTTTATTGGTCACAGGGGAGGGTAGTAGGGTGTTTATTGGTCACGGGAGGGTAGTATGGTTTTTATTGGTCACAGGGGAGGGTAGTATGTTTTTATTGGTCTCAGGGGAGGTAGTACGATTTTTATTGGCACAGGTGAGGGTAGTATGGTTTTTATTGGTCACAGGGGAGGGTAGTAGGGTGTTTATTGGTCACAGGGGAGGGCTGTGTGTTTTTATTGGTCACAGGGGAGGGTAATATGGTTTTTATAAGTCACAGGGGAGATATTATGGTTTTTATTGGTCACAGGGGAGGGTAGTATAGTTTTTATTGGTCACAGGGGAGGGTAGTGTGTTTTTTATTGGTCACAGGGGAGGGTAGTATGGTTTTTATAAGTCACAGGGGAGATATTATGTTTTTTATTGATCACAGGGTAGGGTAGTGTGTTTTTTATTGGTCACATGGGGAGGGTAGTATGGTTTTTATAAGTCACAGGGGAGATTTTATGGTTTTTATTGGTCACAGGGGAGGGTAGTATAGTTTTTATTGGTCACAGGGGAGGGTTGTGTTTTTTTTATTGGTCACAGGGGAGGGTAGTATGGTTTTTATTTTTCACAGGAGAGGGTAGTATGGTTTTTATTTTTCACAGGAGAGGGTAGTATGGTTTTTATTGGTCACAGGGGAGGGTAGTAGGGTTTTTCATTGGTCACAGGGGAGGGTAGTATGGTTTTTATTGGTCACGGGAGGGTAGTATGGTTTTTATTGGTCACAGAGGAGGGTAGTGGGTTTTTATTGGTCACAGGGGTAGTGGGTTTTTATTGGTGACATGGGAGGGTAGTGTGTTTTTATTGGTTACAGGGGAGGGTAATATGGTTTTTATTGGTCACAGGGGAGGGTAAATTGGTTTTTATTGGTCACAGGGGAGGGTAGTATGATTTTTATTGGTCACAGGTGAGGGTAGTATGGTTTTTATTGGTCACGGGAGGGTAGTATGGTTTTTATTGGTCACAGGGGAGGGTAGTGTGTTTTTTATTGGTCACAGGGGTACTGTGTTTTTTATTGGTCACAGGGGAGGGTAGTGTGTTTTTTATTGGTCACTGGGGAGGGTAGTATGGTTTTTATAAGTCACAGGGGAGATATTATGGTTTTTATTGGTCACAGGGGAGGGTAGTATAGTTTTTATTGGTCACAGGGGGTACTGTGTTTTTATTGGTCACAGGGGAGGGTATTGTGTTTTTTATTGGTCACAGGGGAGGGTAGTATGGTTTTTATAAGTCACAGGGGAGATATTATGGTTTTTATTGGTCACAGGGGAGGGCTGTATGTTTTTTATTGGTCACAGGGGAGGGTAATATGGTTTTTATAAGTCACAGGGGAGATATTATGGTTTTTATTGGTCACAGGGGAGGGTAGTATAGTTTTTATTGGTCACAGGGGAGGGTAGTGTGTTTTTTATTGGTCACAGGGGAGGGTAGTATGGTTTTTATAAGTCACAGGGGAGATATTATGGTTTTTATTGGTCACAGGGGAGGGTAGTATAGTTTTTATTGGTCACAGGGGAGGGTTGTGTTTTTTTTATTGGTCACAGGGGAGGGTAGTGTGTTTTTTATTGGTCACAGGGCAGGGTAGTATGGTTTTTATTTTTCACAGGAGAGGGTAGTATGGTTTTTATTTTTCACAGGAGAGGGTAGTATGGTTTTTATTGGTCACGGGAGGGTAGTAGGGTTTTCATTGGTCACAGGGGAGGGTAGTGTGTTTTTTATTGGTCACAGGGGAGGGTAGTAGGGTTTTTATTGGTCACAGGGGAGGGTAGTGTGTTTTTTATTGGTCACAGGGAGGGTAGTATGGTTTTTATTGGTCACAGGGGAGGGTAGTATGGTTTTTATTGGTCACAGGGGAGGGTAGTAGGGTTTTTATTGGTCACAGGGGAGGGTAGTATGGTTTTTATTGTCACAGGGGAGGTTAGTATGGTTTTACCGGTCAAATGGGAGGGTAGTATGGTTTTATGGGACACTGAGGAGGGTAGCATGGCTTTTATTGGTCACAGGGGAGGATAGTATGGTTTTATTGGTCACAGGGGAGGGTAGTAGGGTTTTTATTGGTCACGTCACGGGGAGGGTAGTGTGTTTTTTTTATTGGTCACAGGGAGGGTAGTGTGGTTTTTATTGGTCACGGAGGGTAGTATGGTTTTTATTGGTCACAGGGGGTAGGGTAGTGTTTTTTTATTGGTCACAGGGGAGGGTAGTATGGTTTTATTGGTCACAGGGGAGGGTAGTATGGTTTTTTGGTCACAGGGGAGGGTAGTATGGTTTTTATTGGTCACAGGGGAGGGTAGTGTGGTTTTTATTGGTCACAGGGGAGGGTAGTATGGTTTTTATTGGTCACAGGGGAGGGTAGTGTGGTTTTTATCGGTCAAATGGGAGGGTAATATGGTTTTATGGGTCACTGAGGAGGGTAGTATGGTTTTATTGGTCACAGGGGAGGGTAGTATGGTTTTTATTGGTCACAGGGGAGGATAGTGTGGTTTTTATTGGTCACAGAGGAGGGTAGTATGGTTTTATCGGTCAAATGGGAGGGTAGTATAGTTTTATGGGTCACTGAAGAGGGTAGTATGGTTTTATTGGTCACAGAAGAGGGCAGTGGGTTTTTTATTGGTCACAGGGGAGGGTAGTATGTTTTTATTGGTCACAGAGCAGGGTAGTGTGTTTTTATTGGTCACATGGGTAGTGTGTTTTTTATTGGTCACAGGGGAGGGTAGTGTGTTTTTATTGGTCACAGGGGGGGTAGTATGGTTTTTATAAGTCACAGGGGAGGTATTGTGGTTTTTATTGGTCACAGGGGAGGGTAGTATGGTTTTTATTGGTCACAGGGGAGGGTAGTATGGTTTTTAATATGCCATTTTATTGGTCACAGGGGAGGGTAGTATGGTTTTTATTGTCACAGGGGAGGTTAGTATGGTTTTATCGGTCAAACGGGAGGGTAGTATGGTTTTATGGGACACTGAGGAGGGTAGTATGGTTTTTATTGGTCACAGAGGAGGGTAGTGTGTTTTTTATTGGTCACAGGGGTAGTGGGTTTTTTATTGGTGACATGGGAGGGTAGTGTGTTTTTTATTGGTCACAGGGGAGGGTAAATTGGTTTTTATTGGTCACAGGGGAGGGTAGTATGATTTTTATTGGTCACAGGTGAGGGTAGTATGGTTTTTATAAGTCACAGGGGAGATATTATGGTTTTTATTGATCACAGGGTAGGGTAGTGTGTTTTTTATTGGTCACAGGGGAGGGTAGTATGGTTTTTATAAGTCACAGGGGAGATATTATGGTTTTTATTGGTCACAGGGGAGGGTAGTATAGTTTTTATTGGTCACAGGGGAGGGTTGTGTTTTTTTTATTGGTCACAGGGGAGGGTAGTGTGTTTTTTATTGGTCACAGGGCAGGGTAGTATGGTTTTTATTTTTCACAGGAGAGGGTAGTATGGTTTTTATTTTTCACAGGAGAGGGTAGTATGGTTTTTATTGGTCACAGGGGAGGGTAGTAGGGTTTTTCATTGGTCACAGGGGAGGGTAGTGTGTTTTTTTATTGGTCACAGGGGAGGGTAGTAGGGTTTTTTATTGGTCACAGGGGAGGGTAGTGTGTTTTTTTATTGGTCACAGGGGAGGGTAGTATGGTTTTTATTGGTCACAGGAGAGGGTAGTATGGTTTTTATTGGTCACAGGGGAGGGTAGTATGGTTTTTATTGGTCACCGGGGAGGGTAGTATGGTTTTTATTGTCACAGGGGAGGTTAGTATGGTTTATCGGTCAAATGGGAGGGTATTATGGTTTTATGGGACACTGAGGAGGGTAGTATGGCTTTTATTGGTCACAGGGGAGGATAGTATGGTTTTATTGGTCACAGGGGAGGGTAGTAGGGTGTTTATTGGTCACGGGAGGGTAGTATGGTTTTTATTGGTCACAGGGGAGGGTAGTATGTTTTTATTGGTCTCAGGGGAGGGTAGTACGATTTTTATTGGCACAGGTGAGGGTAGTATGGTTTTTATTGGTCACAGGGGAGGGTAGTAGGGTGTTTATTGGTCACGGGAGGGTAATGTGGTTTTTATTGGTCACAGGGGAGGGTAGTGTGGTTTTTATCGGTCAAATGGGAGGGTAATATGGTTTTATGGGTCACTGAGGAGGGTAGTATGGTTTTATTGGTCACAGGGGAGGGTAGTATGGTTTTTATCGGTCAAATGGGAGGGTAATATGGTTTTATGGGTCACTGAGGAGGGTAGTATGGTTTTATTGGTCACAGGGGAGGGTAGTATGGTTTTTATTGGTCACAGGGGAGGGTAGTGTGTTTTTTATTGGTCACAGGGGAGGGTAGTATGGTTTTTATAAGTCACAGGGGAGATATTATGGTTTTTATTGGTCACAGGGGAGGGTAGTATAGTTTTTATTGGTCACAGGGGAGGGTTGTGTTTTTTTTATTGGTCACAGGGGAGGGTAGTATGGTTTTATTGGTCACAGGGGTACTGTGTTTTTATTGGTCACAGGGGAGGGTAGTGTGTTTTTTATTGGTCACAGGGGAGGGTAGTATGGTTTTTATAAGTCACAGGGGAGATATTATGGTTTTTATTGGTCACAGGTAGGGGAGGGCTGTATGTTTTTATTGGTCACAGTGGAGGGTAATATGGTTTTTATAAGTCACAGGGGAGATATTATGGTTTATTGGTCACAGGGGAGGGTAGTATAGTTTTTATTGGTCACAGGGGAGGGTAGTGTGTTTTTTATTGGTCACAGGGGAGGGTAGTATGGTTTTATAAGTCACAGGGGAGATATTATGGTTTTTATTGATCACAGGGTAGGGTAGTGTGTTTTTATTGGTCACAGGGAGGGTAGTATGGTTTTTATAAGTCACAGGGGAGATATTATGGTTTTTATTGGTCACAGGGAGGGTAGTATAGTTTTTATTGGTCACAGGGGAGGGTAGTGTGTTTTTATTGGTCACAGGGGAGGGTAGTATGGTTTTTATAAGTCACAGGGGAGATATTATGGTTTTTATTGGTCACAGGGTAGGGTAGTGTGTTTTTATTGGTCACAGGGGAGGGTAGTATGGTTTGTATAAGTCACAGGGGAGATATTATGGTTTTTATTGGTCACAGGGGAGGGTAGTATAGTTTTTATTGGTCACAGGGGAGGGTTGTGTTTTTTTTATTGGTCACAGGGGAGGGTAGTGTGTTTTTTTATTGGTCACAGGGCAGGGTAGTATGGTTTTTATTTTTCACAGGAGAGGGTAGTATGGTTTTTATTTTTCACAGGAGAGGGTAGTATGGTTTTTATTGGTCACAGGGGAGGGTAGTAGGGTTTTTCATTGGTCACAGGGGAGGGTAGTGTGTTTTTTTATTGGTCACAGGGGAGGGTAGTAGGGTTTTTTATTGGTCACAGGGGAGGGTAGTGTGTTTTTTTATTGGTCACAGGGGAGGGTAGTATGGTTTTTATTGGTCACAGGGGAGGGTAGTATGGTTTTTATTGGTCACAGGGGAGGGTAGTAGGGTTTTTATTGGTCACAGGGGAGGGTAGTATGGTTTTTATTGTCACAGGGGAGGTTAGTATGGTTTTACCGGTCAAATGGGAGGGTAGTATGGTTTTATGGGACACTGAGGAGGGTAGCATGGCTTTTATTGGTCACAGGGGAGGATAGTATGGTTTTATTGGTCACAGGGGAGGGTAGTAGGGTTTTTATTGGTCACGGGGGAGGGTAGTGTGTTTTTTATTGGTCACAGAGGAGGGTAGTGTGGTTTTTATTGGTCACGGGAGGGTAGTATGGTTTTTATTGGTCACAGGGGAGGGTAGTATGTTTTTATTGGTCACAGGGGAGGGTAGTACGATTTTTATTGGTCACAGGGGAGGGTAGTATGGTTTTTATTGGTCACAGGGAGGGTTGTGTTTTTTTATTGGTCACAGGGGAGGGTAGTGTGTTTTTTTATTGGTCACAGGGGAGGGTAGTATGGTTTTTATTGGTCACAGGGGAGGGTAGTATGGTTTTTATTGGTCACAGGGGAGGGTAGTATGGTTTTTATTGGTCACAGGGGAGGGTAGTGTGGTTTTATTGGTCACAGGGGAGGGTAGTATGCTTTTTATTGGTCACAGGGGAGGGTAGTGTGGTTTTTATTGGTCAAATGGGAAGGGTAATATGGTTTTATGGGTCACTGAGGAGGGTAGTATGGTTTTATTGGTCACAGGGGAGGGTAATATGGTTTTTATTGGTCACAGGGGAGGATAGTGTGGTTTTTATTGGTCACAGAGGAGGGTAGTATGGTTTTATCGGTCAAATGGGAGGGTAGTATGGTTTTATGGGTCACTGAGGAGGGTAGTATGGTTTTATTGGTCACAGGGGAGGGTTGTGTTTTTATTGGTCACAGAAGAGGGCAGGGTTTTTTTTATTGGTCACAGGGGAGGGTAGTATGGTTTTATGGGTCACTGAGGAGGGTAGTATGGTTTTTATTGGTCACATGGGTAGTGTGTTTTTTATTGGTCACAGGGGAGGGTAGTGTGTTTTTTATTGGTCACAGGGGAGGGTAGTATGGTTTTTATTGGTCACAGGGGTACTGTGTTTTTTATTGGTCACAGGGGAGGGTAGTGTGTTTTTTATTGGTCACAGGGGTAGTGGGTTTTTTATTGGTGACATGGGAGGGTAGTGTGTTTTTTATTGGTTACAGGGGAGGGTAATATGGTTTTTATTGGTCACAGGGGAGGGTAAATTGGTTTTTATTGGTCACAGGGGAGGGTAGTATGATTTTTATTGGTCACAGGTGAGGGTAGTATGGTTTTTATTGGTCACGGGAGGGTAGTATGGTTTTTATTGGTCACAGGGGAGGGTAGTGTGTTTTTTATTGGTCACAGGCGTACTGTGTTTTTTATTGGTCACAGGGGAGGGTAGTGTGTTTTTTATTGGTCACAGGGGAGGGTAGTATGGTTTTTATTGGTCACAGGGGTACTGTGTTTTTTATTGGTCACAGGGGAGGGTAGTGTGTTTTTTATTGGTCACAGGGGAGGGTAGTATGGTTTTTATAAGTCACAGGGGAGATATTATGGTTTTTATTGGTCACAGGGGAGGGCTGTATGTTTTTTATTGGTCACAGGGGAGGGTAATATGGTTTTTATAAGTCACAGGGGAGATATTATGGTTTTTATTGGTCACAGGGGAGGGTAGTATAGTTTTTATTGGTCACAGGGGAGGGTAGTGTGTTTTTTATTGGTCACAGGGGAGGGTAGTATGGTTTTTATAAGTCACAGGGGAGATATTATGGTTTTTATTGATCACAGGGTAGGGTAGTGTGTTTTTTATTGGTCACAGGGGAGGGTAGTATGGTTTTTATAAGTCACAGGGGAGATATTATGGTTTTTATTGGTCACAGGGGAGGGTAGTATAGTTTTTATTGGTCACAGGGGAGGGTAGTGTGTTTTTTATTGGTCACAGGGGAGGGTAGTATGGTTTTTATAAGTCACAGGGGAGATATTATGGTTTTTATTGGTCACAGGGTAGGGTAGTGTGTTTTTTATTGGTCACAGGGGAGGGTAGTATGGTTTGTATAAGTCACAGGGGAGATATTATGGTTTTTATTGGTCACAGGGGAGGGTAGTATAGTTTTTATTGGTCACAGGGGAGGGTTGTGTTTTTTTTATTGGTCACAGGGGAGGGTAGTGTGTTTTTTTATTGGTCACAGGGCAGGGTAGTATGGTTTTTATTTTTCACAGGAGAGGGTAGTATGGTTTTTATTTTTCACAGGAGAGGGTAGTATGGTTTTTATTGGTCACAGGGGAGGGTAGTAGGGTTTTTCATTGGTCACAGGGGAGGGTAGTATGGTTTTTATTGGTCACGGGAGGGTAGTATGGTTTTTATTGGTCACAGGGGAGGGTAGTGTGTTTTTATTGGTCACAGGGGAGGGTAGTATGGTTTTTATTGGTCACAGGGGAGGGTAGTATGGTTTTTATTGGTCACAGGGGAGGGTAGTGTGGTTTTTATTGGTCACAGGGGAGGGTAGTATGGTTTTTATTGTCACAGGGGAGGTTAGTATGGTTTTACCGGTCAAATGGGAGGGTAGTATGGTTTTATGGGACACTGAGGAGGGTAGCATGGCTTTTATTGGTCACAGGGGAGGATAGTATGGTTTTATTGGTCACAGGGGAGGGTAGTAGGGTTTTTATTGGTCACGGGGGAGGGTAGTGTGTTTTTTATTGGTCACAGAGGAGGGTAGTGTGGTTTTTATTGGTCACGGGAGGGTAGTATGGTTTTTATTGGTCACAGGGGAGGGTAGTATGTTTTTATTGGTCACAGGGGAGGGTAGTACGATTTTTATTGGTCACAGGGGAGGGTAGTATGGTTTTTATTGGTCACAGGGAGGGTTGTGTTTTTTTTATTGGTCACAGGGGAGGGTAGTGTTTTTTTTATTGGTCACAGGGGAGGGTAGTATGGTTTTTATTGGTCACAGGGGAGGGTAGTATGGTTTTTATTGGTCACAGGGGAGGGTAGTATGGTTTTTATTGGTCACAGGGGAGGGTAGTGTGGTTTTTATTGGTCACAGGGGAGGGTAGTATGCTTTTTATTGGTCACAGGGGAGGGTAGTGTGGTTTTTATCGGTCAAATGGGAGGGTAATATGGTTTTATGGGTCACTGAGGAGGGTAGTATGGTTTTATTGGTCACAGGGGAGGGTAATATGGTTTTTATTGGTCACAGGGGAGGATAGTGTGGTTTTTATTGGTCACAGAGGAGGGTAGTATGGTTTTATCGGTCAAATGGGAGGGTAGTATGGTTTTATGGGTCACTGAGGAGGGTAGTATGGTTTTATTGGTCACAGGGGAGGGTTGTGTTTTTTATTGGTCACAGAAGAGGGCAGTGGGTTTTTTATTGGTCACAGGGGAGGGTAGTATGTTTTTATTGGTCACAGAGCAGGGTAGTGTGTTTTTTATTGGTCACATGGGTAGTGTGTTTTTTATTGGTCACAGGGGAGGGTAGTGTGTTTTTTATTGGTCACAGGGGAGGGTAGTATGGTTTTTATAAGTCACAGGGGAGGTATTGTGGTTTTTATTGGTCACAGGGGAGGGTAGTATGGTTTTTATTGGTCACAGGGGAGGGTAGTATGGTTTTTATTGGTCACCGGGGAGGGTAGTATGGTTTTTATTGTCACAGGGGAGGTTAGTATGGTTTTATCGGTCAAATGGGAGGGTAGTATGGTTTTATGGGACACTGAGGAGGGTAGTATGGCTTTTATTGGTCACAGGGGAGGATAGTATGGTTTTATTGGTCACAGGGGAGGGTAGTAGGGTGTTTATTGGTCACGGGAGGGTAGTATGGTTTTTATTGGTCACAGGGGAGGGTAGTATGTTTTTATTGGTCTCAGGGGAGGGTAGTATGATTTTTATTGGCACAGGTGAGGGTAGTATGGTTTTTATTGGTCACAGGGGAGGGTAGTAGGGTGTTTATTGGTCACGGGAGGGTAGTGTGGTTTTTATTGGTCACAGGGGAGGGTAGTGTGGTTTTTATCGGTCAAATGGGAGGGTAATATGGTTTTATGGGTCACTGAGGAGGGTAGTATGGTTTTATTGGTCACAGGGGAGGGTAGTATGGTTTTTATTGGTCACAGGGGAGGATAGTGTGGTTTTTATTGGTCACAGAGGAGGGTAGTATGGTTTTATCGGTCAAATGGGAGGGTAGTATGGTTTTATGGGTCACTGAGGAGGGTAGTATGGTTTTATTGGTCACAGGGGAGGGTTATGTTTTTTATTGGTCACAGAAGAGGGCAGTGGGTTTTTTATTGGTCACAGGGGAGGGTAGTATGTTTTTATTGGTCACAGAGCAGGGTAGTGTGTTTTTTATTGGTCACATGGGTAGTGTGTTTTTTATTGGTCACAGGGGAGGGTAGTGTGTTTTTCATTGGTCACAGGGGAGGGTAGTATGGTTTTTATAAGTCACAGGGGAGGTATTATGGTTGTTATTGGTCACAGGGGAGGGTAGTATGGTTTTTATTGGTCACAGGGGAGGGTAGTATGGTTTTTATTGGTCACCGGGGAGGGTAGTATGGTTTTCATTGGTCACAGGGGAGGGTAGTATGGTTTTTATTGGTCACAGGGGAGGGTAGTATGGTTTTTATTGGTCACAGGGGAGGGTAATATGTTTTTTATTGGTCACAGGGGAGGGTTGTGTGTGTTTCCCTGATTTCCATTCAGTCTTTTACAGCTTTTACTCTATATTTTCTTCCATCCTAGACACATTTCCTCACCTGCCTGCATGCTCCTCCCATATATCAAGGTGTTTTGGTACTTCCCTTTAGTACTTCCCTTATGCACTATGCTTTTTTTGTTGCTAACTTTGATTATCCCCCAGGCCAGTATAGTCTACCAGTATAACTGTCTATCCTGCCCTCTATCCACCATAGTGACAATAGTGGTAGGTGCATCGTTTGTCCAGATCTGCAATATGCTATATAGCAATAATACCACACATAAAATCATTCAAACTGCACCACATTTTAATTTAACCTGAAAAGGCCAGGTGCATCATTGTGCATGAAAGAACAGTGAAGACATGAGACATGCAACTCAAAAAACTCCCCTGTTTATCTTGTTGAGGGACAATACAATTATCCTACATAGACTAGCCCACAATGCAATGAATAATTACATTATTGTTTTCAAGTGAGTACAAAATTATACTCTAGGCTGTAAACTGCAGTGAAAATATCAGTTGAATAACGGCGCCAAAGCCCTGTGATTTGATTATTTAATTTAATTGATTCCATTTGGATCTGTTGTGGGTCCACTCTGGACAGTTTATAAGGTCTAGAAAGACACAGAAGCAAGCCAGTCTGGCTGTATTTTAAGTTCTGACACTGAGATGAGCTCTCTGTTGTTGATGAACATTTTCCCATGTCATCCTAATAATGTGGCTACATATGCTCCAAGCAGGCCCAGTTATTCAGGACAGAGTAACACACGCTCTCCTCCTCTCTGCTTTGAGCGGCTATTCCTCGTGCACCAAGAACCCATCATGCTTCAATAGCTTATAGCCTACATTTTTGTAATTTAACTTTTAAAGCGTATTAACTTTTATGTTTGGGATAAATACAATGAATCACAATGATTGAATCAATCTGATTAGGCTACTTCTAAAGTCTCCTGTGGGCTACCTCTGCACGTTCGTCCAACATATAATTCCAGCATCCAAAATGTGCAGATTGTGATGTTAAAATGTTGTATGTTGTATCAGCTGAAGTCAGTGTGCTTTGCTTATTGGTTGTGGTGCATTGGCCCAGCACACTGTTGCTGGAAGATTCATTGCATATACAGTTTATCACAAAAGTGAGTACACCCTTCACATTTTTGTAAATATTTGAGTATATATTTTCATGTGACAACACTGAAGAAATGACACTTTGCTACAATGTAAAGTAGTGAGCGTACAGATTGTATAACAGTGTATATTTGCTGTCCCCTCCAAATAAGTCAACACACAGCCATTAATGTCTAAACCGCTGGCAACAAAAGTGAGGACACCCCTAAGTGAAAATGTCCAAATTGGGCCCAAAGTGTCAATATTTTGTGTGGCCACCATCATTTTCCAGCACTGCCTTAACCCTCTTGGGCATGGAGTTCACCAGAGCTTCACAGGTTGCCACTGGAGTCCTCTTCCACTCCTCCATGACGACATCACAGAGCTGGTGGATGTTAGAGAACTTGCACTCCTCAACCTTCCGTTTGAGGATGCCCCACAGATGCTCAATAGGGTTTAGGTCTGGAGACATGCTTGGCCAGTCCATCACCTTTACCCTCAGCTTCTTTAGCAAGGCAGTGGTCGTCTTGGAGGTGTGTTTGGGGTTGTTATCATGTTGGAATACCGCCCTGCGGCCCAGTCTCCGAAGGGAGGGGGATCATGCTCTGCTTCGGTATCACAGTACATGTTGGCATTCATGGTTCCCTCAATGAACTGTAGCTCCCCAGTGCCAGCAGCACTCATGCAGCCCCAGGCCATGACACTCCCGCCACCATGCTTGACTGTAGGCAAGACACACTTTGTACTTTGTCTTTGTACTCCTCACCTGGTTGCCGCCACACACGCTTGACACCATCTGAACCAAATAAGTTTATCTTGGTCTCATCAGACCACAGGACATGGTTCCAGTAATCCATGTCCTTAATCTGCTTGTCTTCAGCAAACTGTTCACGGGTTTTCTTGTGCATCATCTTTAGAAGAGGCTTCCTTCTGGGACGACAGCCATGCAGACCAATTTGATGCAGTGTACGGCGTAAGGTCTGAGCACTGACCCCCCACCTCTTCAACCTCTGCGGCAATGCTGGCAGCACTCATACTTCTATTTCCCAAAGACAACCTCTGGATATGACGCTGAGCACGTGCACTCAACTTCTTTGGTCGACCATGGCGAGGCCTGTTCTGAGTGGAACCTGTCCAGTTAAACCGCTGTATGGTCTTGGCCACCGTGCTGCAGCTCAGTTTCAGGGTCTTGGCAATCTTCTTATAGCCCAGGCCATCTTTATATAGAGCAACAATTATTTTTTTCAGATCCTCAGTGAGTTCTTTGCCATGAGGTGCCATGTTGAACTTCCAGTGACCAGTCAGTATGAGGGAGTGTGAGAGCGATGACACCAAATTTAACACACCTGCTCCCCATTCACACCTGAGACCTTGTAACACTAATGAGTCACATGACACCGGGGAGGGAAAATGGCTAATTGGGCCCAATTTGGACATTTTCACTTAGGGGTGTCCTCAGATATACTCAAATATTTACAAAAATGTGAGGGGTTTACTCACTTTTGTGATATACTCTATATCATTACATATATATCATTATATACATCAAAATGTTGATAATCTGATTTCCACCTAGCTTATCATTGTCTGCAGCCGGCTCTGATCATAGTGTAGTGTCTAATGAAACAGGCAGGGAGAGTTAGCTCGTCACTGGTGGCCGTCAAACCCTGGCCTCAACCTTCTGACCCGTAGTGCTGCGTGGCATCAACTGTGCCATCAACTGTGCCACAAAAGCAAGTCGATATCCCTGTTTATAAACACAGGGTCGCTATAGTTATTGTTATTTCATTATTTGTGGTGTACAATATTTTTTACAGTAGAAGGGGAGGGTCATGTGAAAATATTTTTCACATTGGGGCGGGGATGCTTTTTTTTTAAAGCCCTCCTTGTCCCACAACCCCCTTTGGTTTTTAGGTCTGTTATAGGCCTGTGAAACTGGAGGAGGGTAGGTGAAGGGAATGAGGTCTGTTATCCTAATTCCTTTTTCTAAGGAAGGGGCAAGCCATGAGGGTTCTTCAAATGAAGTGTGACACCTGGGAATGCGTCCCAAATGGCACCCTTTCCTCTGTATAGTGCACTACAGCTCTGGTAAAAAGTAGTGCACTATAGGGAATAGGGTGCCAATTGGGATACAATGTATAAAACACAGCTCTTCTGAGGCCTCAGAGAGGCCAGAGTGTGCTGATTGGTGCTGGGTGGGTAGAGAGCGGGTGGGTCTACAGCAGAATCCACTTATAGCCTACCTCACTCTTTCCTCTCATTCTGCTGAACCTCCTGGAGTCTTGGACTTCAGGCTTTGAAGGCGGTAGGGAGAGATTTAGTCCGGTAACTTTCACATTTCTTATCCCACCACCTTCCTCCGGCCCAAACCCCCTTTCCCTCCCCCCTTCATCTTGTTCTACCCTGCTGGCCGGGAGGTCAGACAGAGCATGTGAGGGCCCTTTCCCTCCCCCCTTCATCTTGTTCTACCCTGCTGGCTGGGAGGTCAGACAGAGCATGTGAGGGCCCTTTCCCTCCCCCCTTCATCTTCAAATCAAATCAAATCAAATCAAATTGCATTTGTCACATACACATGGTTAGCAGATGTTAATGCGAGTGTAGCGAAATGCTTGTGCTTCTAGTTCCGACAATGCAGTGATAACCAACAAGTAATCTAACTAACAATTCCAAAACTACTGTCTTATACACAGTGTAAGGGGATAAAGAATATGTACATAAGGATATATGAATGAGTGATGGTACAGAGCAGCATACAGTAGATGGTATCGAGTACAGTATATACATATGAGATGAGTATGTAGACAAAGTAAACAAAGTGGCATAGTTAAAGTGGCTAGTGATACATGTATAACATAAGGATGCAGTCGATGATGTAGAGTACAGTATATACGTATGCATATGAGATGAATAATGTAGGGTAAGTAACATTATATAAGGTAGCATTGTTTAAAGTGGCTAGTGATATATTTACATCATTTCCCATCAATCCCATTATTAAAGTGGCTGGAGTTGGGTCAGTGTCAATGACAGTGTGTTGGCAGCAGCCACTCAATGTTAGTGGTGGCTGTTTAACAGTCTGATGGCCTTGAGATAGAAGCTGTTTTTCAGTCTCTCGGTCCCAGCTTTGATGCACCTGTACTGACCTCGCCTTCTGGATGATAGCGGGGTGAACAGGCAGTGGTTCGGGTGGTTGATGTCCTTGATGATCTTTATGGCCTTCCTGTAACATCGGGTGGTGTAGGTGTCCTGGAGGGCAGGTAGTTTGCCCCTGGTGATGCATCTTGTTCTATCCCGCTGGCCGGAAGGTCAGACAGAGCATGTGAGGGCCCTTTCCCCTATTCCCCCTGCTAATGAGGCCTAACCCTCCCCCTGCTAATGAGGCCTAACCATCCCCCTGCTAATGAGGCCTAACCCTCCCCCTGCTAATGAGGCCTAACCCTCTCCTCTCTCCAACTTTCTTACCCCTCTCTCCCCTCTCCTCTCCCCTCCTAACACAACCCTTATCTAGCTCTGTACATACCTGTAGCACAGCCCTTATCTAGCTCGGTACATACTTCTAAGACAGTTGTTACCTAGCTCTGTACATACCTATAGCACAGCCCTTATCTAGCTCTGGAAATACCTATAGCACAGCCCTTATCTAGCTCTGTACATACCTATAGCACAGTCCTTATCGAGCTCTGGAAATACCTAGAGCACAGTCCTTATCTAGCTCTGTACATACCTATAGCACAGCCCTTATCTTGCTCTGTACATACCTATAGCACAACCCTTATCTAGCTCTGGAAATACCTATAGCACAACCCTTATCTTGCTCTGTACATACCTATAGCACAGCCCTTATCTTGCTCTGTACATACCTATAGCACAGCCCTTATCTAGCTCTGTACATACCTATAGCACAGCCCTTATCTTGCTCTGTACATACCTATAGCACAGCCCTTATCTTGCTCTGTACATACCTATAGCACAGCCCTTATCTAGCTCTGGAAATACCTATAGCACAGCCCTTATCTTGCGCTGTACATACCTATAGCACAGCCCTTATCTTGCTCTGTACATACCTATAGCACAGCCCTTATCTAGCTCTGGAAATACCTATAGCACAGCCCTTATCTTGCTCTGTACATACCTATAGCACAGCCCTTATCTTGCTCTGTACATACCTATAGCACAGCCCTTATCTTGCTCTGTACATACCTATAGCACAGCCCTTATTTAGCTCTGTACATACCTATAGCACAGCCCTTATCTAGCTCTGGAAATACCTATAGCACAGCCCTTATCTTGCTCTGTACATACCTATAGCACAGCCCTTATCTAGCTCTGGAAATACCTATAGCACAGTCCTTATCTTGCTCTGTACATACCTATAGCACAGCCCTTATCTTGCTCTGTACATACCTATAGCACAACCCTTATCTTGCTCTGTACATACCTATAGCACAGCCCTTATTTAGCTCTGTACATACCTATAGCACAGCCCTTATCTAGCTCTGGAAATACCTATAGCACAGCCCTTATCTTGCTCTGTACATACCTATAGCACAGCCCTTATCTAGCTCTGGAAATACCTATAGCACAGCCCTTATCTTGCTCTGTACATACCTATAGCACAGCCCTTATCTTGCTCTGTACATACCTATAGCACAGCCCTTATCTAGCTCTGGAAATACCTATAGCACAGCCCTTATCTTGCTCTGTACATACCTATAGCACAGCCCTTATCTTCTGCCTCTGTATCTATCTGGACCTATAGCACAACCCTTATCTTGCTCTGTACATACCTATAGCACAGCCATTATCTAGCTCTGGAAATACCTATAGCACAGCCCTTATCTTGCTCTGTACATACCTGTAGCACAGCCCTTATCTAGCTCTGGATATACCTATAGCACAACCCTTATCTAGCTCTGGAAATACCTATAGCACAACCCTTATCTTGCTCTGTACATACCTATAGCACAGCCCTTATCTAGCTCTGGAAATACCTATAGCACAGCCCTTATCTAGCTCTGGAAATACCTATAGCACAACCCTTATCTTGCTCTGTACATACCTATAGCACAGCCCTTATCTAGCTCTGGAAATACCTATAGCACAGCCCTTATCTTGCTCTGTACATACCTATAGCACAGCCCTTATCTTGCTCTGTACATACCTATAGCACAACCCTTATCTTGCTCTGTACATACCTATAGCACAGCCCTTATCTTGCTCTGTACATACCTATAGCACAGCCCTTATTTAGCTCTGTACATACCTATAGCACAGCCCTTATCTAGCTCTGGAAATACCTATAGCACAGCCCTTATCTAGCTCTGTACATACCTATAGCACAGCCCTTATCTTGCTCTGGAAATACCTATAGCACAGTCCTTATCTAGCTCTGTACATACCTATAGCACAGTCCTTATCTAGCTCTGTACATACCTGTAGCACAGTCCTTATTTAGCTCTGGACATACCTATAGCACAGCCCTTATCTAGCTCTGTACATACCTATAGCACAGCCCTTATCTAGCTCTGTACATACCTATAGCACAGCCCTTATCTTGCTCTGTAAATACCTATAGCACAGTCCTTATCTAGCTCTGTAAATACCTATAGCACAGCCCTTATCTTGCTCTGTACATACCTATAGCACAGCCCTTATCTTGCTCTGTACATACCTATAGCACAGCCCTTATCTAGCTCTGGAAATACCTATAGCACAGCCCTTATCTTGCTCTGTACATACCTATAGCACAGCCCTTATCTAGCTCTGTACATACCTATAGCACAGCCCTTATCTAGCTCTGCACATACCTATAGCACAGCCCTTATCTAGCTATGGAAATACCTATAGCACAGCCCTTATCTTGCTCTGTACATACCTATAGCACAGCCCTTATCTAGCTCTGGACATACCTATAGCACAGCCCTTATCTTGCTCTGTACATACCTATAGCACAGCCCTTATCTTGCTCTGTACATACCTATAGCACAGCCCTTATCTTGCTCTGTACATACCTATAGCACAGTCCTTATTTAGCTCTGTACATACCTATAGCACAGTCCTTATCTAGCTCTGTACATACCTATAGCACAGCCCTTATCTAGCTCTGTACATACCTATAGCACAGTCCTTATCTAGCTCTGTACATACCTATAGCACAGTCCTTATCTAGCTCTGTACATACCTATAGCACAGTCCTTATCTAGCTCTGGAAATACCTATAGCACAGCCCTTATCTAGCTCTGTACATACCTATAGCACAGCCTTATCTAGCTCTGTACATACCTATAGCACAGCCTTATCTAGCTCTGGAAATACCTATAGCACAGCCCTTATCTTGCTCTGTACATACCTATAGCACAGCCCTTATCTAGCTCTGGAAATACCTATAGCACAGCCCTTATCTTGCTCTGTACATACCTATAGCACAGCCCTTATCTTGCTCTGTACATACCTATAGCACAGCCCTTATCTAGCTCTGGAAATACCTATAGCACAGCCCTTATCTTGCTCTGTACATACCTATAGCACAGCCCTTATCTTGCTCTGTACATACCTATAGCACAACCCTTATCTTGCTCTGTACATACCTATAGCACAGCCATTATCTAGCTCTGGAAATACCTATAGCACAGCCCTTATCTTGCTCTGTACATACCTGTAGCACAGCCCTTATCTAGCTCTGGATATACCTATAGCACAACCCTTATCTAGCTCTGTACATACCTATAGCACAGCCCTTATCTTGCTCTGTACATACCTATAGCACAGCCCTTATCTAGCTCTGGACATACCTATAGCACAGCCCTTATCTAGCTCTGTACATACCTATAGCACAGTCCTTATTTAGCTCTGTACATACCTATAGCACAGCCCTTATCTAGCTCTGTACATACCTATAGCACAGTCCTTATCTAGCTCTGTACATACCTATAGCACAGCCCTTATCTAGCTCTGTACATACCTATAGCACAGCCCTTATCTAGCTCTGTACATACCTATAGCACAGTCCTTATCTAGCTCTGTACATACCTATAGCACAGTCCTTATCTAGCTCTGTACATACCTATAGCACAGCCCTTATCTAGCTCTGTACATACCTATAGCACAGCCCTTATCTAGCTCTGTACATACCTATAGCACAGTCCTTATCTAGCTCTGGAAATACCTATAGCACAGTCCTTATCTAGCTCTGTACATACCTATAGCACAGCCCTTATCTAGCTCTGTACATACCTATAGCACAGCCCTTATCTAGCTCTGTACATACCTATAGCACAGTCCTTATCTAGCTCTGTACATACCTGTAGCACAGTCCTTATTTAGCTCTGTACATACCTGTAGCACAGTCCTTATCTAGCTCTGTACATACCTGTAGCACAGTCCTTATCTAGCTCTGTACATACCTGTAGCACAGTCCTTATCTAGCTCTGGAAATACCTATAGCACAGCCCTTATCTAGCTCTGTACATACCTATAGCACAGTCCTTATCTAGCTCTGTACATACCTGTAGCACAGTCCTTATCTAGCTCTGGAAATACCTATAGCACAGCCCTTATCTAGCTCTGTACATACCTATAGCACAGTCCTTATCTAGCTCTGTACATACCTATAGCACAGTCCTTATCTAGCTCTGTACATACCTATAGCACAGTCCTTATCTAGCTCTGTACATACCTGTAGCACAGTCCTTATCTAGCTCTGTACATACCTATAGCACAGCCCTTATCTAGCTCTGTACATACCTATAGCACAGTCCTTATCTAGCTCTGTACATACCTATAGCACAGTCCTTATCTAGCTCTGGAAATACCTATAGCACAGCCCTTATCTAGCTCTGTACATACCTATAGCACAGCCCTTATCTAGCTCTGTACATACCTATAGCACAGCCCTTATCTAGCTCTGTACATACCTATAGCACAGCCCTTATCTAGCTCTGTACATACCTATAGCACAGCCATTATCTAGCTATTGAAATACCTAGAGCACAGCCATTATCTAGCTCTGTACATACCTATAGCACAGCCCTTATCTAGCTCTGCACATACCTATAGCACAGCTCTTATCTAGCTATTGAAATACCTAGAGCACAGCCATTATCTAGCTCTGTACATACCTATAGCACAGCCCTTATCTAGCTCTGCACATACCTATAGCACAGCCCTTATCAAGCTCTGTACATACCTATAGCACAGCCCTTATCTAGCTCTGTACATACCTGTAGCACAGCCCTTATCTAGCTCTGTACATACCTGTAGCACAGTCCTTATTTAGCTCTGTACATACCTGTAGCACAGTCCTTATCTAGCTCTGTACATACCTGTAGCACAGTCCTTATCTAGCTCTGTACATACCTGTAGCACAGTCCTTATCTAGCTCTGTACATACCTGTAGCACAGTCCTTATCTAGCTCTGTACATACCTATAGCACAGTCCTTATCTAGCTCTGTACATACCTATAGCACAGTCCTTATCTAGCTCTGTACATACCTATAGCACAGTCCTTATCTAGCTCTGTACATACCTATAGCACAGTCCTTATCTAGCTCTGTACATACCTGTAGCACAGTCCTTATCTAGCTCTGGAAATACCTATAGCACAGCCCTTATCTAGCTCTGTACATACCTATAGCACAGTCCTTATCTAGCTCTGTACATACCTATAGCACAGTCCTTATCTAGCTCTGGAAATACCTATAGCACAGTCCTTATCTAGCTCTGTACATACCTGTAGCACAGCCCTTATCTAGCTCTGTACATACCTATAGCACAGCCCTTATCTAGCTCTGTACATACCTATAGCACAGCCATTATCTAGCTCTGTACATACCTATAGCACAGCCCTTATCTAGCTCTGCACATACCTATATCACAGCCCTTATCTAGCTCTGTACATACCTATAGCACAGCCCTTATCTAGCTCTGTACATACCTGTAGCACAGCCCTTATCTAGCTCTGTACATACCTGTAGCACAGTCCTTATTTAGCTCTGTACATACCTATAGCACAGCCCTTATTTAGCTCTGGAAATACCTGTAGCACAGCCCTTATTTAGCTCTGTACATACCTGTAGCACAGTCCTTATTTAGCTCTGTACATACCTGTAGCACAGTCCTTATTTAGCTCTGGAAATACCTGTAGCACAGCCCTTATCTAGCTCTGTACATACCTGTAGCACAGCCCTTATCTAGCTCTGTACATACCTGTAGCACAGTCCTTATTTAGCTCTGTACATACCTGTAGCACAGTCCTTATTTAGCTCTGGAAATACCTGTAGCACAGCCCTTATCTAGCTCTGTACATACCTGTAGCACAGTCCTTATCTAGCTCTGTTCATACCTATAGCACAGCCCTTATCTAGCTCTGGAAATACCTATAGCACAGTCCTTATCTAGCTCTGTTCATACCTATAGCACAGTCCTTATCTAGCTCTGTTCATACCTAGAGCACAGTCCTTATCTTGCTCTGGAAATACCTATAGCACAGTCCTTATCTTGCTCTGGAAATACCTATAGCACAGCCATTATCTAGCTCTATACATACCTATAGCACAGTCCTTATCTATCTCTGTTCATACCTAGAGCACAGTCCTTATCTAGCTCTGTTCATACCTAGAGCACAGTCCTTATCTTGCTCTGGAAATACCTAGAGCACAGTCCTTATCTTGCTCTGGAAATACCTAGAGCACAGTCCTTATCTTGCTCTGGAAATACCTAGAGCACAGTCCTTATCTTGCTCTGGAAATACCTAGAGCACAGTCCTTATCTTGCTCTGGAAATACCTAGAGCACAGTCCTTATCTTGCTCTGGAAATACCTAGAGCACAGTCCTTATCTTGCTCTGGAAATACCTAGAGCACAGTCCTTATCTTGCTCTGGAAATACCTAGA
This sequence comes from Oncorhynchus keta, assembly GCF_023373465.1. Lineage (NCBI taxonomy): Eukaryota > Metazoa > Chordata > Actinopteri > Salmoniformes > Salmonidae > Oncorhynchus > Oncorhynchus keta. Next base: position 21,075,405 of record NC_068450.1, on the reverse strand, counting down.
GCACTGTCTTTATCTTGCTCTGGAAATACCTAGAGCACAGTCCTTATCTTGCTCTGGAAATACCTAGAGCACAGTCCTTATCTTGCTCTGGAAATACCTAGAGCACAGTCCTTATCTTGCTCTGGAAATACCTAGAGCACAGTCCTTATCTTGCTCTGGAAATACCTAGAGCACAGTCCTTATCTTGCTCTGGAAATACCTAGAGCACAGTCCTTATCTTGCTCTGTTCATACCTAGAGCACAGTCCTTATCTTGCTCTGGAAATACCTAGAGCACAGTCCTTATCTTGCTCTGGAAATACCTAGAGCACAGTCCTTATCTTGCTCTGGAAATACCTAGAGCACAGTCCTTATCTTGCTCTGTTCATACCTATAGCACAGTCCTTATCTTGCTCTGTTCATACCTAGAGCACAGTCCTTATCTTGCTCTGGAAATACCTATAGCACAGTCCTTATCTAGCTCTGTACATACCTATAGCACAGCCCTTATCTTGCTCTGGAAATACCTAGAGCTCAGCCCTCCAGCAGCATTGCACTGTAATAGCATCAACTATAGCACAGCCCTTAGCTTCCACCAGTGTTTTTCCCATCCTGGGTCATTTTCACTAGGAACCAAATGGGATCAAACGGGCTGAGACAGGGAGTGACCAACCTGAATTTGCCCAATAACTAAACCCTTCTACGGCGATTCACTAATGAATTCAACCCTGGCCTGTCTCTTCCAGTGTGAGCTGTAGGGGACCACTGCTACTGCTGAGATTATGGATGTATTTATGCGCCGGGCGTCACTGGAGACAGGAGTGTAGTAACAGGAGCCCCCGCAAGAGGTCAGAGGTCACATTTCCTGTTTCCTGTTTATGCTAGGTCATCAGAGGGTCATAGACCTTCTCTGTTTCTCTTCTGCCTTTTGTTTGGGGGGTGGGGGTCATCCCGTCTGAACCTGTCTCTGTTAGTATTACCTCTATCTGTTTCTCTCTCTCTCTTTCTCTCGCTCTCTCTCTTTCTCTGTCTGTCTCGCTTTCTCTCTCTCTCTCTCTCTCTCTCTCTCTCTCTCTCTCTCTCTCTCTCTCTCTCTCTCTACCCTCTAGAATTGTCAGTGTTAGTATACTGTCTGCCTCTCATCTCTGTCTCTACGCCCCGACCCCCCCCCCCTCGTCCCCCACCCCCCTCCCTTGCTGCTGCTTCAGTGGCAATGCTCTTGGTAAGTTCAATGCTCTTGCCCCAGTTCCATGGGAGGCTTGAGTTAACACAGGGCCTGTCCTCCCTCTCTCACCCTCTTGTCCTCCCTCACGATCTCGTTCTCCATTTCCTCTCCCTCTCGTGCCCGGCCTTGCTCCCAGTAGGTGTGGAGGATCATGGGACCTGTGGTGACGATCTGCTGATGCAAGGCGGGAGGGTCTCCCGGCAACCACATGACTCTGGGAATCACAGCGATAACGTGTTAAGAAGAGGAGCACCAGAGAAGAAGGGCTTGTCTGAGAGCACTAATCTGATTTAGCAGCCAGCAGACTTGGCAGGAAGGGGACTGTTTTAACCATTAGATGCCATGGACACAATCGGACACATTCACAGAAACATGTTTTATTTGGTTAGGAAAAAAAACATTGGGAATAACATATGAAATCAGTCACCAAAAGAGATATTCATAATGCCCTTTTCCCCTCAGATACTTTTTGCTAGAACATTAATACCAGTGTTTTTCTACAGTTTTTAATACAGGGCGATTCCACACCATCATAGCTCAAAAATATTTCTGATATCTTAGATTGTTCTGGCAATTCTCACATAGTAACTTCAAAATCAAAAAGGGTACTTTTGAGATATTCATATTTTTTATGTTAAATAAATGTGAAAAACAAATTTTAAAAGCATTTCAAACATCCTTCCTCCCAATGAGGTTTCTGTGTGAGAATTATCTGAACAATCTGAGATACAAAGTATTTTGGAGCCACGCTGGCATGGAATCTCCCTACAGGTTGTTGACGTCATTTGTTGTTTTTCTGACTCAAGTCATTATTCCATGGGACAGAAAAAGGGATCCAGAGAAAATCTGAAAGTCCGTTCATATTTCAATCCTAACTGGAAAAATCTGGAAATACTTGTGAACATTGTCCGTAAGGTGGGGCGGGCACACACCCAGTTTAACACAGAACTTGAGAGCTGAGCTACAGCTCCTCTCCTCTCCTTGGAATTCTGTACCAGCTGGAATTAAAGGTAGGAAATGAATCTTGTCTGAATCAAGTGTCTGGGACCCGACTGGCCTTGCGTGACAGACACTGCCGCAGACAGATAGAGGGAGACGGGAGACAGAGGGAGGTAGAAAAAGAAGAATGAATGAGCACAGGCTCCCCTCCCCTCTCATGCTTCAAATTCAATAAAAGTTGAGTAATGCGTTGGGGAAAGGAGAGATGAGCGGATGGGACTCACTGCTGGGCAGACATGCAAGCAGGCTGTGTCATCCAGACGCCTCCCTGCCTTTCTGTTTCTCTGTCTTCCTGCCTTTCTGTCTCCCTGTCTCTCTGTCTCCCTGTCTCTCTGCCTTTCTGTCTCCCTTTCTCTCTGTCTCCCTGTCTCTCTGCCTTTCTGTCTCCCTTTCTCTTTGTCGCTCTGTCTCCCTGCCTTTCTGTCTCTCTGCCTCTCAGTCTCTGCCTTTTTGCCTTTCTGCATTTCTGCCTTTCTGTTTCTTTGTCTCCCTATTGCTCTGCCTTTCTGTCTCGGTCTCCCTGTCTCTCTGTCTCCCTGTCTCTCTGCCCTTCTGTCTCCTTTTCTCTCTGTCACACTGTCTCCCTCTCTCTGTCTCTCTGCCTTTCTGCGTTTCTGTTTCTCTGTCTCCCAGTCTCTCTGCCTTTCTCTCTCTGTCTCGCTGTCTCCCTCTTTCTCTGCCTTTCTGTGTCCCTGTCTCCCTGTTTCTCTGCCTCCCTTTCTCTTTGCCTTTCTGTCTCCCTCTGTCTCTGCCTTTCTGTCTCCCTTTTTCCCTGTTTCTCTGCCTCCCTTTCTCTTTGCTTTTCTGTCTCCCTGTTTCTCTGCCTCCCTTTCTCTTTGCCTTTCTGTCTCCCTGTTTCTCTGCCTCCCTTTCTCTTTGCCTTTCTGTCTCCCTCTTTCTCTGCCTTTCTGTGTCCCTGTCTCCCTGTTTCTCTGCCTCCCTTTCTCTTTGCCTTTCTGTCTCCCTCTTTCTCTGCCTTTCTGTGTCCCTGTCTCCCTGTTTCTCTGCCTCCCTTTCTCTTTTCCTTTCTGTCTCCCTCTTTCTCTGCCTTTCTGTCTCCCTGTTTCTCTGCCTCCCTTTCTCTTTGCCTTTCTGTCTCCCTCTTTCTCTGCCTTTCTGTGTCCCTGTCTCCCTGTTTCTCTGCCTCCCTTTCTCTTTGCCTTTCTGTCTCCCTCTTTCTCTGCCTTTCTGTGTCCCTGTCTCCCTGTTTCTCTGCCTCCCTTTCTCTTTGCCTTTCTGTCTCCCTCTTTCTCTGCCTTTCTGTGACCCTGTCTCCCTGTTGCTCTGCCTCCCTTTCTCTTTGCATTTCTGTCTCCCTCTTTCTCTGCCTTTCTGTCTCCCTGTTTCTCTGCCTCCCTTTCTCTTTGCCTTTCTGTCTCCCTCTTTCTCTGCCTTTCTGTGTCCCTGTCTCCTGTTTCTCTGCCTCCCTTTCTCTTTGCCTTTCTGTCTCCCTCTTTCTCTGCCTTTCTGTGTCCCTGTCTCCCTGTTTCTCTGCCTCCCTTTCTCTTTTCCTTTCTGTCTCCCTCTTTCTCTGCCTTTCTGTCTCCCTGTTTCTCTGCCTCCCTTTCTCTTTGCCTTTCTGTCTCCCTCTTTCTCTGCCTTTCTGTGTCCCTGTCTCCCTGTTTCTCTGCCTCCCTTTCTCTTTGCCTTTCTGTCTCCCTCTTTCTCTGCCTTTCTGTGTCCCTGTCTCCCTGTTTCTCTGCCTCCCTTTCTCTTTGCCTTTCTGTCTCCCTCTTTCTCTGCCTTTCTGTGACCCTGTCTCCCTGTTGCTCTGCCTCCCTTTCTCTTTGCCTTTCTGTCTCTCTGTCTCCCTCTGTCTCTGCCTTTCTGTCTCCCTTTCTCCCTGTTTCTCTGCCTCCCTTTCTCTTTGCTTTTCTGTCTCTCTGCCTCCTTGACTTTCTGTCTCTCTGCCTTTCTGTCTCCCTGCGTCTCTGCCTGCTGAGGAGCTTTCAATGACTCACCCTGTGGAAATGTGTCTCCTGCCATCATTCTCTCTATCTCTCTCATTCACTCTCTTTCTCCTTCATTTTCTCTTGGTATTGCACTATTCACTGCACACACCTCACTGCTTCTAACTAGCCAATCGATATAAAATATGAACACAACATATAACAATTTTAACGATTTTACTGAATTACAGTTCTTCAGTCAATTTAAATAAATTCATTGGTCCCTAATCTATGGATTTCACATGACTGGGCAGGGGCACAGCCATGGTTGGGTCTTGGAGGGCATAGGCCCATAGGGGCTTTATTCTAGACATAACGTTTTTTTTTACATTGACATTTTAGTCATTTAGCAGACGCTCTAATCCAGAGCAATTTACAGTTAGTGCGTTTATCTCCAGATAACTAGGTGGGATAACCACATCATTCATCTCCAGATAACTAGGTGGGACAACCACATCATTCATCTCCAGATAGCTAGGTGGGACAACCACATCATTCATCTCCAGATAGCTAGGTGGGACAACCACATCATTCATCTCCAGATAACTAGGTGGGACAACCACATCATTCATCTCCAGATAGCTAGGTGGGACAACCACATCATTCATTTCCAGATAACTAGGTGGGACAACCACATCATTTATCTCCAGATAACTAGGTGGGACAACCACATCATTTATCTCCAGATAACTAGGTGGGACAACCACATCATTCATCTCCAGATAACTAGGTGGGACAACCACATCATTTATCTCCAGATAACTAGGTGGGACAACCACATCATTCATCTCCAGATAGCTAGGTGGGACAACCACATCATTCATCTCCAGATAGCTAGGTGGGACAACCACATCATTTATCTCCAGATAACTAGGTGGGACAACCACATCATTCATCTCCAGATAGCTAGGTGGGACAACCACATCATTCATCTCCAGATAACTAGGTGGGACAACCACATCATTTATCTCCAGATAACTAGGTGGGACAACCACATCATTCATCTCCAGATAGCTAGGTGGGACAACCACATCATTCATCTCCAGATAGCTAAATGGGACAACCACATCATTCATCTCCAGATAACTAGGTGGGACAACCACATCATTCATCTCCAGATAGCTAGGTGGGACAACCACATCATTCATCTCCAGATAGCTAGGTGGGACAACCACATCATTCATCTCCAGATAACTAGGTGGGACAACCACATCATTCATCTCCAGATAGCTAGGTGGGACAACCACATCATTCATCTCCAGATAGCTAGGTGGGACAACCACATCATTCATCTCCAGATAGCTAGGTGGGACAACCACATCATTCATCTCCAGATAGCTAGATGGGACAACCACATCATTCATCTCCAGATAACTAGGTGGGACAACCACATCATTTATCTCCAGATAACTAGGTGGGACAACCACATCATTTATCTCCAGATAACTAAGTGGGACAACCACATCATTCATCTCCAGATAGCTAGGTGGGACAACCACATCATTCATCTCCAGATAGCTAGGTGGGACAACCACATCATTTATCTCCAGATAACTAGGTGGGACAACCACATCATTTATCTCCAGATAACTAAGTGGGACAACCACATCATTTATCTCCAGATAGCTAGGTGGGACAACCACATCATTCATCTCCAGATAGCTAAATGGGACAACCACATCATTCATCTCCAGATAACTAGGTGGGACAACCACATCATTCATCTCCAGATAGCTAGGTGGGACAACCACATCATTCATCTCCAGATAGCTAGGTGGGACAACCACATCATTTATCTCCAGATAACTAGGTGGGACAACCACATCATTTATCTCCAGATAGCTAAATGGGACAACCACATCATTTATCTCCAGATAGCTAGGTGGGACAACCACATCATTCATCTCCAGATAGCTAGGTGGGACAACCACATCATTCATCTCCAGATAGCTAGGTGGGACAACCACATCATTCATCTCCAGATAGCTAAATGGGACAACCACATCATTCATCTCCAGATAACTAGGTGGGACAACCACATCATTCATCTCCAGATAGCTAGGTGGGACAACCACATCATTTATCTCCAGATAACTAGGTGGGACAACCACATCACTGGCATAGAAAGTACACCTTTCATCAATAACATAGCTATCAGTAGAGTAGGGGGGTCGAGGTGAGGAGAAGGATTATTTAAGATACTGTTTGAAGACGTAGGGTTTCAGATATTTTCAGAAGATGGGCAGGGACTCTGCTGTTCTAGCTTCAGGGGGAAGCTGGTTCCACCATTGGGGTGCTGGGACAGAGAAGAGCTTGGACTGGGCTGAGCGGGAGCTGCTCTCCAGTAGGGGTGGGAGAGCCAAGAGACCTGAGGTGGGTGTAGGGTTTGAGCATAGCCTGAAGGTAGGGAGGGGCAGTTCTTCTTGCTGTTCCTTAGGTAAGCACCATGGTGTTGGGATTGGATGTGAGCTTCGACTGGAAGCCAGTGGAGTGAGTGGAGGAGCAGGGTGACATGGGAGAACTTCGGAAAGTTGAAAACCAGGTGGGCTGCAGCGTTCTGGATAAGTTGCAGGGGTTTGATGGCACAAGCGAGGAGCACCGCCAACAGAGAGTTGCAGTCGTCCAGAAGGGAGATGACAAGTGCCTGGATTAGGACCTGCACCACTTCCTGTGTGAGGTAGGGTCGTACTCTACAGATGTTGTAGAGCATGAACCTGCAGGAGCGGGTCACTACTTTGATGTTTGCAGAGAACGACAGGGTGTTTGTTGTCCAGGGTCACACCAAGGTTCTTTGCACTCTGGGAGGGCGACACTGTTGAGTTGTCAACCGTGATGGAGAGGTCTTTGAGCAGGCAGGCCTTCCCCGGGAGGAAGAGCAGCTCTGTCTTGTTGAGCTTGAGGTGGTGGGTCGACATCCAAGTTGAGATATCTGCCAGGCACGCAGAGATGCGTATCGTCACCTGGGTGTCAGAAGGGGGGAAGGAGTTGAGTGTCATCTGCAAATCAATGATAGGAGAGACCATCTGAAGATATGACAGAGTGAATTGGTGCATAGAGAAGAGGAGAGGGCCTAGAACCAAGCCCTGGGGGACACCAGTAGTAAGAGTGCATGGTGCAAACACAGATCCTCTCCACATTAAGGCCAGCTTCTTCAGGCAGAAGTTTGCATCCTGTAGCTCCAACTCCAAAAAGTTCTGGGACACTGTGAAGTCCATGGAGAACAAGAGCACCTCCTCCCAGCTGCCCACTGCACTGAGGCTAGGAAACACGGTCTCCACCGATAAATCCATGATTATCGAAAACTTCAATAAGCACTTCTCAACGGCTGGCCATCCTTCCGCCTGGCTACTCCAACCTCGGATAACAGCTCCGCCCCCATTTAGTTCCTCACCCAAGCCTCTCCAGGTTCTCCTTTACCCAAATCCAGATAGCAGATGTTCTGAAAGAGCTGCAAAACCTGGACCCGTACAAAATCAGCTGGGCTTGACAATCTGGACCCGCTATTTCTGAAACTATCTGCCGCCATTGTCGCAACCCCTATTACCAGCCTGTTCAACCTCTCTTTCATATCGTCTGAGATCCCCAAGGATTGAAAGCTGCCGCAGTCATCCCCCTCTTCAAAGGGGGAGACACCCTGACCCAAACTGCTATAGACCTATATCCATCCTGCCCTGCCTATCTAAGGTCTTCAAAGCCAAGTCAACAAACAGGTCACTGACCATCTCGAATCCCACCGTACCTTCTCCGCTGTGCAATCTGGTTTCCGAGCCGGTCACGGGTGCACCTCAGCCACACTCAAGGTACTAAATGATATCATAACCGCCATCGATAAAAGACAGTACTGTGCAGCCGTCTTCATCGACCTCGCCAAGGCTTTCGACTCTGTCAATCACCAAATTCTTATCGGCAGACTCAACAGCCTCGGTTTTTCGGATGACTGCCTTGCCTGGTTCACCAATTACTTTGCAGACAGAGTTCAGTGTGTCAAATCAGAGGGCATGCTGTCCGGTCCTCTGGCAGTCTCTATGGGGGTGCCACAGGGTTCAATTCTCGGGCCGACTCTTTTCTCTGTATATATCAATGATGTTGCTCTTGCTGCGGGCGATTCCCTGATCCACCTCTACGCAGACGACACCATTCTATATACTTTCGGCCCGTCATTGGACACTGTGCTATCCAACCTCCAAACGAGCTTCAATGCCATACAGCACTCCTTCCGTGGCCTCCAACTGCTCTTAAACGCGAGTAAAACCAAATGCATGCTTTTCAACCGATCGCTGCCTGCACCCGCATGCCCGACTAGCATCACCACCCTGGATGGTTCCAACCTTGAATACGTGGACATCTATAAGTACCTAGGTGTATGGCTAGACTGCAAACTCTCCTTCCAGACTCACATCAAACATCTCCAATCAAAAATCAAATCCAGAGTCGGCTTTCTATTCCGCAACAAAGCCTCCTTCACTCACGCTGCCAAGCTTACCCTAGTAAAACTGACTATCCTACCGATCCTCGACTTCGGCGATGTCATCTACAAAATGGCTTCCAACACTCTACTCAGCAAACTGGATGCAGTCTATCACAGTGCCATCCGTTTTGTCACTAAAGCACCTTATACCACCCACCACTGCGACTTGTATGCTCTAGTCGGCTGGCCCTCACTACATATTCGTCGCCAGACCCACTGGCTCCAGGTCATCTACAAGTCCATGCTAGGTAAAGCTCCGCCTTATCTCAGTTCACTGGTCACGATGGCAACACCCATCCGTAGCACGCGCTCCAGCAGGTGTATCTCACTGATCATCCCTAAAGCCAACACCTCATTTGGCCGCCTTTCGTTCCAGTACTCTGCTGCCTGTGACTGGAACGAATTGCAAAATCGCTGAAGTTGGAGACTTTTATCTCCCTCTCCAACTTCAAACATCAGCTATCCGAGCAGCTAACCGACGCTGCAGCTGTACATAGTCTATAGGTAAATAGCTCACCCTTTTTCACCTACCTCATTCCCATACTGTTTTTATACTGTTTTTATTTATTTACTTTTCTGCTCTTTTGCACACCAATATCTCTACCTGTACATGCCCATCTGATCATTTATCACTCCAGTGTTAATCTGCAAAATTGTATTATTCGCCTACCTCCTCATGCCTTTTGCACACATTGTATATAGACTGCCCATTTTTTTTTTCTACTGTGTTATTGACTTGCTAATTGTTTACTCCATGTGTAACTCTGTGTTGTCTGTTCACACTGCTATGCTTTATCTTGGCCAGGTCGCAGTTGCAAATGAGAACTTGTTCTCAACTAGCCTACCTGGTTAAATAAAGGTGAAAATAAAAAAAATAAAAAAATTACCTTATAGGAGTGGCCTGCCAGGTAGTATACAATCCAAGAGTGTGCAGCACCTGAGACGCCCTGAGAGGGTGGAGACGAGGATCTGATGGTTCACGGTGTTGAAGGCAGATAAGGGATGAGAACAGAGGAGAGAGAGTCAGCTTTGGCAGTGCAGTGAGCCTCTATGACACAGAGAAGAGCAATCTTGGTTGAGTGACCCGTCTTGAAGCCTGACTGGTTAGGGTCAAGAAGATCGTTCTGAGAGAGATAACGAGAAAGTTGATCAGAGACAGTACGCTCAAGTGTTTTGGAAAGGAAAGAAAGAAGAGATGCAGGTCTATAGTTTTTGAAGACAGATGAGTCAAGTGTTGGTTTCTTGAGTAGGGGTCAGCCAGTGGATAGGGATGAGGGAAAGGAGGAATGGAGGAAGGTCTCCAGAGACCTAGCTAGCAAAAATGCAGTACTAGACCACAACAGATAAAGACAAATTATACTTATCACTCCTGGAGATATCAGTAGTGCACTATCTGGAGTGAGGCTGGTTGGATGTACTGCCAAATTCTCTTAAACAACATTGGAGGTGGCTAATGGTAGAGAAATTAACATTCAATTTTCTGGCAACAGCTCTGTTGGACATTCCTGCTGTCAGCATGTCAATTGCATGCTCCCTCAACGTGATGCATCTGTGGCATTGTGTTGGATGACAAAACTGCACATCATTACAAGGTACACCTGTGTAATGATCATGCTGTTTAATCAGCTTATTGATATGCCACACCAGTCAAGTGGATGGATTATCTTGGAAAATAAGAAATGCTCACTAACAGATATTGTAAACAAATGTGTGCACAACATTTGAGAGAAATTAGCTTTTTGTGCGTATGAAACATTTCGGGGATTTTTTATTTCAGCTCATGAAACATGGGACCAAGACTTTACATGTTGCTTTTCTATTTTTGTTCATTGTATAATTATGACTATTTGCTACATGACGGGAGGAGAGTATTATATAATTAGTACTACTTTGGCATGTTGAATCATCCATGTTACGGGTCCTAGTCAAAAGTAGTTCACTAAATAGGTAATAGGGAGCTATTTGGGACGTACACCCTGTCTGCTCCACAGAGATCCAGCCACACCCTGTCTGCTCCACAGAGATCCGGCCACACCCTGTCTGCTCCACAGAGATCCGGCCACACCCTGTCTGCTCCACAGAGATCCAGCCACACCCTGTCTGCTCCACAGAGATCCGGCCACACCCTGTCTGCTCCACAGAGATCCGGCCACACCCTGTCTGCTCCACAGAGATCCGGCCACACCCTGTCTACAAACAGACAACTTCTGTAGAATAACTGATATAAACATTCTCAGCAGATTCCGTCTGGCCCTAGTCATCACCCACAAGTCCAGACATGTCCTCTGCTCTGCTTTCCTCTGTTCTCCCTTCTCCCCTTCTCTCCTTTCATCTGTTCTCCTCTATTATCCCCTCCTCTCCTCTCTCCTCCTCTCCTCTCCTCTTCCCTCCTCTTTTCTTCCCTCCTCTCCACTTCTCTCCTCCTCCCCTCTCCTCTCTCCTCCTCTCCTCCTCTCCTCTCCACTTCCCTCCTCTCCTCTTCCCACCTCTCCTCTTCCCACCTCTCCTCCTCCCCTCTCCTCTCTCCTCCTCTCCACTTCCCTCCTCTCCTCTTCCCTCCGCTCTCCTCTCTCCTCCTCTCCTCTCCTCTTCCCTCCTCTTTTCTTCCCTCCTCTCCACTTCTCTCCTCCTCTCCTCTCCACTTCCCTCCTCTCCTCTTCCCACCTCTCCTCTCCTCTCTCCTCTCCTCTCATCTTCCCTCCCTCCCTCCCTCCCTCCCTCTCCTCTCCTCTCCTCTCCTCTCCCGTTCTCCTTACTTCACTCTCCCTCGATCTTTCTTTCTCAAATGTTCCTCTCAGTTTTCTCTACTTGCTCCATGGTCGACTGTTGTCCTTAGTGTTGTGTTGTCCTCAGTGTTGTGTTGTCCTCAGTGTGGCGTTGTGTTGTCCTCAGTGTTGTGTTGTCCTCAGTGATGTGTTGTCCTCAGTGTTGCGTTGTGTTGTCCTCAGTGTGGCGTTGTGTTGTCCTCATTGTTGTGTTGTCCTCAGCGTTGTGTTGTCCTCGGTGTTGTGTTGTCCTCAGTGATGTGTTGTCCTCAGTGTGGTGTTGTGTTGTCCTCAGTGTTGGGTTGTGTTGTCCTCAGTGTTGCATTGTGTTGTCCTCAGTTGTCCTCAATGTTGTGTTGTCCTCAGTGTTGTGTTGTCCTCAGTGATGTGTTGTCCTCAGTGTTGCGTTGTGTTGTCCTCAGTGTTGTGTTGTCCTCGGTGTTGTGTTGTCCTCAGTGTGGCGTTGTGTTGTCCTTAGTGTTGCGTTGTCCTCAGTGCTGCGTTTTGTTGTCATCCATGTTGCGTTGTGTTGTCCTCAGTGTTGCGTTGTGTTGCCCTCAGTGTTGCGTTGTATTGTCCTCAGTGTTGTGTTGTGTTGTCCTCAGTGTTGCGTTGTGTTGTCCTCAGTGTTGCGTTGTGTTGACCTCAGTGTTGTGTTGTGTTGTCCTCAGTGTTGCGTTGTGTTGTCCTCAGTGTTGTGTTGTGTTGTCCTCAGTGTTGCGTTGTGTTGTCCTCAGTGTTGTGTTGTGTTGACCTCAGTGTTGTGTTATGGTGTCCTCAGTGTTGCATTGTCCTCAGTGTTGTGTTGTCCTCAGTGTTGTGTTTTCCTCAGTGTTGCGTTGTCCTCAGTGTTGTGTTGTCCTCAGTGTTGTGTTGTCCTCAGTGTTGTGTTGTCCTCAGTGTTGTGTTGTGTTGTCCTCAGTGTTGTGTTGTGTTGTCCTCAGTGTTGCGTTGTGTTGTCCTCAGTGTTGTGTTGTGTTGTCCTCAGTGTTGTGTTGTGTTGTCCTCAGTGTTGTGTTGCGTTGTCCTCAGTGTTGTGTTGTGTTGTCCTCAGTGTTGTGTTGTGTTGTCCTCAGTGTTGCGTTGTGTTGTCCTCAGTGTTGTGTTGTCCTCAGTGTTGTGTTGTGTTGTCCTCAGTGTTGTGTTGTGTTGTCCTCAGTGTTGTGTTGCGTTGTCCTCAGTGTTGTGTTGTGTTGTCCTCAGTGTTGCATTGTGTTGTCCTCAGTGTTGTGTTGTGTTGTCCTCAGTGTTGCGTTGTGTTGTCCTCAGTGTTGTGTTGTCCTCAGTGTTGTGTTGTGTTGTCCTCAGTGTTGTGTTGTGTTGTCCTCAGTGTTGTGTTGCGTTGTCCTCAGTGTTGTGTTGTGTTGTCCTCAGTGTTGTGTTGTGTTGTCCTCAGTGTTGCGTTGTGTTGTCCTCAGTGTTGTGTTGTCCTCAGTGTTGTGTTGTGTTGTCCTCAGTGTTGTGTTGTGTTGTCCTCAGTGTTGTGTTGTGTTGTCTGATGTCTTTCTAGTGTTTCTTGTTCTTTAATGATGTTGCTGTGGTTTGGATTGTCAATGGTGCATCATGCCAAACAGAATTGCATTCAATTGAGCACCAACATAACCACCCAACACAAAATGTAATTGCTGTGTAATTTCAACCATGTAAAGGCTCTCTCTTTTGCAGCAGTGCTGTGTGATGCAGGTGAAGGCCTGTGGTACAGTGGTAGTGCAGGTTGTCATTGGATCTAGAGCTGCAGCTGCCGTGTTGCCCGCAGTGACCCTATGTGGAGTACATATCATGTTTGGGAGGCTATGACAGACATTGTGGTTGCTGTGAATATGTCTGGGCTTGGCCCTGCACTGGCTGAGCAATGGGCTTTGTGTGTAGCCTTTCAGCCAGCCCTTCCCTCTTGTGACTTCCCTCTCTCTCTCTCTCCCTCTCGCTCTCTGTCTCTCTCTCTTCCCTGTCTCTCTTTCTCTCTTGCTCTCTCTCTCTTTCTCTCTCTCTCTCTCTCTCTCTCTCTCTCTCTCTCTCTCTCTCTCTCTCTCTCTCTCTCTCTGTCTCTCTCTCTCTCTCTGTCTCTCTCTCTCTCTCTCTCTCTCTCTCTCTCTCTCTCTCTCGCTCTCTGTCTCTCTCTCTCTCTCTCCCTGTCTCTCTTTCTCTCTTGCTCTCTCTCTCCCTCTCTCTCTCTCTCTCTCTCTCTCTCTCTCTCTCTCTCTCTCTCGCTCTCTCTCTCGCTCTCTGTCTCTCTCTCTCTCTCTCTCTCTCTCTCTCTGTCTCTCTCTTTCTCTCTTGCTCTCTCCCTCTCTCTCTCTCTCTCTCTCTCTCTCTCTCTCTCTCTCTCTCTCTCTCTCTCTCTCTCTCTCTCTCTCTCTCCTCTCTCTCTTTCTCTCTCTCTCTCTCTCTCTCTCTCTCTCTCTCTCTCTCTCTCTCTCTCTCTCTCTCTCTCTCTCTCTCTCCTGTCTCTCTTTCTCTCTTGCTCTCTCCCTCTCTCTCATGCTCTCTCTCTCTATAGATAATAAACAAAAGTGAAACAAACAATAAAAATGAACAGGAAACATTACACTCGCAGAAATTCTAAAATAATAAAGATATTTCAAATGCCATATTATGCCTATATACAGTGTTGTAACGGTGTGCAAATAGTTAAAGTACAAAAGGGAAAATAAGTAAACATAAATATGGGTTGTATTTACAAAAGTGTTTGTTCTTCACTGGTTGCTCTTCTCTTGTGGCAACAGGTCACAAATCTTGCTGCTGTTATTGCACACTGTGGTATTTCACCCAATAGGGAGTTTATCAAAATTGGGTTTATTTTCAAATTCTTTGTGGGTCTGTGTTATCTGAGGGAAATGTGTGTCTCTAATATGGTCATACATTTGGCAGGAGGTTATGAAGTGCAGCTCAGTTTCCACCTCATTTTGTGGGCAGTGTGCACACGGCGGCCTTTCTCAATAGCAAGGATACGTTCACTGAGTCTGTACGTTGTCAAACATTTCCTTAATTTTTGGTCAGTCACCGTGGTCGGGTAATCTGCCACTGTGTACTCTCTGTTAAGGGCCACATAGCACTCAAGTTTGCAAAAAAAAAAGTAAATTCTTCCCAATGTGTGAAGTAATTATCTTTTTGATTTGTTTGGGTGTAATTGTGTTGCTGTCCTGGGGCTCTGGGGGGCCTGATTGTGTTTGTGAACAGAGCCCCAGGACCAGCTTGCTTAGGGCTCTTCTCCAGGTTCATCTCTCTGTAAGCAATGGCTTTGTTATGGAAGGTTTGGGAATCACGTCCTTTTAGGTGGTTGTAGAATTTAACATCTCTTTTCTGGATTTAGATAATTAGCGGGTATCGGTCTAATTCTGCTCTGCGTGCATTATTTGGTGTTTTACATTGTACACGGAGGATATTTTTGCAGAATTCTGCATGCAGTGTCTCAATTTGGTATTTGTCCCATTTTGTGAATTCTTGGTTGGTGAGCGGACCCCAGACTTCACAACCATAAAGGGCAATGGCCTCTATGACTGATTCAAGTATTTTTAACCAGATCCTAATTGGCATGTTGAATTTCATGTACCTTATGATGGCATAGAAGGCCCTTCTTGTCTTGTCTCTCAGATCGTTCACAACGTTGAAGTTACCTGTGGCGCTGATGTTTAGGCCGAGGTATGTATAGTTTTTTGAGTGCTCTAGGGCAACGGGGTCGAGATGGAATTTGTATTTGTGGTCCTGATAATTGGACCTTTTTTGGAACACCATTATTTTTTGTCTTAGTGAGATTTACTGTCAGGGCCCAGGTCTGACAGAATCTGTGCAGAAGATCTAGGTGTTGCTGTAGGCCCTCCTTGTTTTTAATTTAATTATATTTTTAATTTAACCTTTATTTAACTAGGCAAGTCAGTTAAGAACAAATTCTTATTTACTTATTTACGGCCTACCCCGGCCATACCCGGACGATGCTGGGCCAAATTGTGCGCCACCCTATGGGACTCCCAATCATGGCCGGATGTGATACAGCCTGGTTGGGGACAGAAGCACCAGATCATCAACAAACAGTAGATATTTGACTTCAGATTCTAGTAGGGTGAAGGTCAGGTGCTGTAGACCGTTCTAGTGCCCTTGCCAATTCGTTGATATATATGTTGAAGAGGGTGGGGCTTAAGCTGCACCCCCCCGCAGCCCTGTGTCGTTTTTGTTGTTGTTGTGTTTTATGGCAATTTTAACCACACACTTGTTGTTTGTGTACATGGATTTTATAATGCCGTATGTTTTTCCCCCAACACCACTTTCCATCAGTTTGTATAGCAGACCCTCATGCCAGATTGAGTCAAAAGGTTTTTTGAAATCAACAAAGCATGAGAAGCCTTTGCCTTTGTTTTGATTTGTTTGTTTGTCAATTAGGGTGTGCAGGGTGAATAAGTGGTCTGTCGTACGGTAATTTGATAAAAAGCCAATTTGACATTTGCTCAGTACATTATTTTCGCTGAGGGCATCCATAATTCTGTTGTTAATGATAATGCCGTGGATTTTCCCAAGGTTGCTGCAAATCCCCCAGAAGTTAATGGGGTCAAATTTGTCTCCAATTTTGTGGATTGGGGTGATCAGTCCTTGGTTCCAAATATTGGGGAAGATGCCAGAATTGAGGATGATGTTAGAGGTTAAGTATAGCCAATTGGCATTTGTGATCTGTATATTTTATCATTTAATTTAGGATACCATCTACCCCACAGGCCTTTTTGGGTTGGAGGATTTGTATTTTGTCCTGTAATTCATTCAATGTAATTGGAGAATCCAGTGGGTTCTGGTAGTCTTTAATAGTTGATTCTAAGATTTGTATCTGATTATGTATATGGTTTGCTGGTTGTTTGTTATAGAACCAAAAAGATTGGAGTAGTGGTTTATCCATACAGGTGAGGGCCCTCGAGTGTGGTGTCAGGAAAATAACCTCACACTCAACGTCAACAAAACTAAGGAGTTGATTGTGGACTTCAGGAAACATCAGAGGGAACACCCCCCTATCCACATCGATGGAACAGTAGTGGAGAGGGTAGTAAGTTTTAAGTTCCTCGGCATACACATCACAGACAAACTGAATTGGTCCACTCACACAGACAGCATCGTGAAGAAGGCGCAGCAGTGCCTCTTCAACCTCAGGAGGCTGAAGAAATTCGGCTTGACACCAAAAGCACTCACAAACTTCTACAGATGCACAATCGAGAGCATCCTGGCGGGCTGTATCACCGCCTGGTACGGCAACTGCTCCGCCCACAACCGTAAGGCTCTCCAGAGGGTAGTGAGGTCTGCACAACGCATCACCGGGGGCAAACTACCTGCCCTCCAGGACACCTACACCACCCAATGTTACAGGAAGGCCATAAAGATCATCAAGGACAACAACCACCCGAGCCACTGCCTGTTCACCCCGCTATCATCCAGAAGGCGAGGTCAGTACAGGTGCATCAAAGCTGGGACCGAGAGACTGAAAAACAGCTTCTATCTCAAGGCCATCAGACTGTTAAACAGCCACCACTAACATTGAGTGGCTTCTGCCAACACACTGACACTGACTCAACTCCAGCCACTTTAATAATGGGAATTGATGTAAAATATATCACTAGCCACTTTAAACAATGCTACCTAATATAATGTTTACATACCCTACATTATTAATCTCATATGCATACGTATATACTGTACTCTATATCATCTACTGCATCCTTATGTAATACATGTATCACTAGCCACTTTAACTATGCCACTTTGTTTACATACTCATCTCATATGTATATACTGTACCCGATACCATCTACTGTAGAGCCTATGCTGCTCTGTACCATCACTCATTCATATATCTTTATGTACATATTCTTTATCCCCTTACACTGTGTATAAGACAGTAGTTTTGGAATTGTTAGTTAGATTACTTGTTGGTTATTACTGCATTGTCGGAACTAGAAGCACAAGCATTTCGCTACACTCGCATTAACATCTGCTAACCATGTGTATGTGACCAATAAAATGTGATTTGATTTGATTTGACATTTCTGTTTTGGATCGATAACTATTCGTGTTGTTGTTTGTTTAGAGTTTTCCAATTTTCCAAGAAATGGTTAGATTCTATGTATTCTTCAATTATATTGAGTTAATTTCTGATGTGCCCGTCCTTCTTTTTCCGTCGTGTATTTCTGTATTGTTTTAGTGATTCACCATAGTGAAGGTGTAGGCTCAGGTTTTCTGGGTCTCTATGTTTTTGGTTGGACAGATTTCTCAATTTCTTTCTTAGGTTTTTGTATTCTTTATCAAACCGTTTGTCATTGTTGTTAATTGTCTTAGGTTGCCTGACTGACATTTTTAGATTTGATAGGGAAGCTGAGAGGTAAAATATACTGTTTAGGTTTTCTACTGCCAAGTTTACACCTTCACTATGGGAAACATCTTGTCCAGGAAATAGTCTAGAAGGGGTTGAACTTGTTGTTGAATCCCCCCTCCTCTCTATCTCTTTCTCTCTGTCTCTCTTTCTCTCTGTCCAGCTGTCTAGCAAACCCAGTTCTATCCATGCTGCAGTTCTCAATCAAATGAAATAGTTAAAGGGGAACCAATTTCCTTCCTTAATACGAAACACACTATGTGTTTATTTTTTTGAGAAGTAAAGTTTATTTCTGGTGTTCTTTTATTGCAGAAGATTCCCTCTCACAGAGTGATTTGACATTTGTGCCTCTTGTGGTGACTGTGGAGGCTCTTGTCAGATCCCGCTGTGGGTCGGCTGTGCCAAGAGTGCAGCGCCACTTTTGACACAAACACCCCCATGCTACCGCAGCCGCAGCTATAGCAGACACAGCCAGCAGGCAAAAGCCACAGAGCCTCAGAGGGTACTACTGTAGGCCTATCTACGGGTACTACTGTAGGCCTATCTACGGGTACTACTGTAGGCCTATCTACGGGTAATACTGTAGGCCTATCTACGGGTACTACTGTAGGCCTATCTACGGGTACTACTGTAGGCCTATCTACGGGTACTACTGTAGGCCTATCTACGGGTACTACTGTAGGCCTATCTACGGGTACTACTGTAGGCCTATCTACGGGTACTACTGTAGGCCTATCTACGGGTACTACTGTAGGCCTATCTACGGGTAATACTGTAGGCCTATCTACGGGTACTACTGTAGACCTATCTACGGGTAATACTGTAGGCCTATCTACGGGTACTACTGTAGGCCTATCTACGGGTACTACTGTAGGCCTATCTACGGGTACTACTGTAGGCCTATCTACGGGTAATACTGTAGGCCTATCTACGGGTACTACTGTAGGCCTATCTACGGGTACTACTGTAGGCCTATCTACGGGTACTACTGTAGGCCTATCTACGGGTAATACTGTAGGCCTATCTACGGGTAATACTGTAGGCCTATCTACGGGTACTACTGTAGGCCTATCTACGGGTACTACTGTAGGCCTATCTACGGGTACTACTGTAGGCCTATCTACGGGTAATACTGTAGGCCTATCTACGGGTACTACTGTAGGCCTATCTACGGGTACTACTGTAGGCCTATCTACGGGTACTACTGTAGGCCTATCTACGGGTAATACTGTAGGCCTATCTACGGGTACTACTGTAGACCTATCTACGGGTACTACTGTAGGCCTATCTACGGGTACTGCTGTAGGCCTATCTACGGGTACTACTGTAGGCCTATCTACGGATACTACTGTAGGCCTATCTACGGGTACTACTGTAGGACTATCTACGGGTACTACTGTAGGCCTATCTACGGGTACTGCTGTAGGCCTATCTACGGGTAATACTGTAGGCCTATCTACGGGTACTACTGTAGGACTATCTACGGGTACTACTGTAGGCCTATCTACGGGTACTACTGTAGGCATATCTACAGCTACTACTGTAGGCCTATCTATGGGTACTACTGTAGGCCTATCTACGGCTACTACTGTAGGCCTATCTACGGGTACTACTGTAGGCCTATCTACGGGTACGACTGTCGGCATATCTACAGGTTCTACTGTAAGCCTATCGAGGAGTACTACTCTAGGCCTATCTACAGGTTCTACTGTAGGCCTATCTACAGGTTCTACTGTAAGCCTATCTACGGGTACTACTGTAGGCCTATCTACGGGTACTACTGTAGGCCTATCTACGGGTACTACTGTAGGCCTATCTACGGGTACTACTGTAGGCCTATCTACAGGTTCTACTGTAGGCCTATCTACGAGTACTACTGTAGTCCTATCTCTGTGCCATACTACTGTAGACCTTTACATTTGGTAATACTGGTGCCTGATCTGAGAGCGGTACTACTGTAGGACTATCTACTTTAGGAAGTGTGCTACTGTAGGCCTATCTTTGACGGGTACTACTGTTGGCCTATGTCACGGGTAATACTGTAGGCCTATCTTTCAAAGAGGTTTGACGCTACTGTGGCCTATTTTTCTACACCATTATCACTGTAGGCCTATTAGAAAGGGTACTACTGTAGGCCTATCAGGTGGCTAATACTGTAGGCCTATCTATCCCTACTACTGTAGACCTATCTCCGGGTACTACTGTAGGCCTATCTTTCGGGTACTGCTGTAGGCCTTATCTACACCCTACTACTGTAGGCCTATCTACGGATACTACTGTAGGCCTATCTACGGGTACTACTGTAGGACTATCTACACTACTGTAGGCCTATCTCCTTTTGGGTTAAATACTGCTGTAGGCCTTCCTCTACCTTTTGGGTTAATACTGTAGGCCTATCTTTCCTTCCTCTACTGTTTGGTATTAAATACCCCCTACTGTAGGCCTTCCTCTCCGGTTGTTAAATACTGTAGGCATACTACATCTTTCTACTGTAGGCCTCCTTTGGGTTAAATACTACTGTTTCCTTCCTCTCCGGTTAAATACTACTCTTTCTTTCCTTCCTCTCCTTTTGGTTGTTAAATACTGTAGGCCACATCTTTCGGGTCTCCTTTTGTCGGTTATCTACAGGTTCTACTGTAAGCCTATTGAGGAGTACTACTCTAGGCCTATCTACAGGTTCTACTGTGGGCGTTATCTACAGGTTCTTTCCTGTAAGCCTATCTAGGAGTAAATACTCTAGGCCTATCTACAGGTTCTACTGTTGGCCTTATCTACAGGTACTACTGTAGGCCTATCTCCAGGTACTGTTGTAGGCCCTCTATCGGGTACTGCTTTTGCTGTTAAATACCCCCTATCTATCTTTACTACTGTAGGCCTCTCTAGGTTTGTTAAATACCCCTAGGCCTATCTACAGGTTCTACTGTAGGCCTACCTATGAGTACTACTGTAGTCCTATCTCTGTGCCATAGAGAGAAGTGTAGACATTTACATTTGAGTAATTTAGCAGGTGCTCTGAATGAGAGCGGTACTTACAGTAGTGACAAGTGTACCAAAGTAGCACACTTTAGAGAAGTGTGCTACGGTGTCTCTGTGTTTTTGAAAGAAAGGAAATACCATGTTGCTATGTCACGGAATAACCGTAGCTCTATTTTTCAAAGAGGGAGTGTTTGACGCCAATTACTGTGTCTCTGTATTTTTCTACACCATTATCACAGAGTTGATCAGTGGCCTCTGTATTAGAAAGGGGTTCTGTCTGAGGTCTGGCAGGTGGCTAAGGTCCGTTAGACATCCCTCTTCAGAACATCCCTACCACATCTTTCCTTCCTCTCCTTTTGGTTGTTAAATACCCCCTACCACATCTTTCCTTCCTCTCCTTTTGGTTGTTAAATACACCCTACCACATCTTTCTTTCCTTCCTCTCCTTTTGGTTGTTAAATACCCCCTACAACATCTTTCTTTCCTTCCTCTCCTTTTGGTTGTTAAATACCCCCTACCACATCTTTCCTTCCTCTCCTTTTGGTTGTTAAATACCCCCTACCACATCTTTCCTTCCTCTCCTTTTGGTTGTTAAATACCCCCTACAACATCTTTCTTTCCTTCCTCTCCTTTTGGTTGTTAAATACCCCCTACCACATCTTTCCTTCCTCTCCTTTTGGTTGTTAAATACCCCCTACAACATCTTTCTTTCCTTCCTCTCCTTTTGGTTGTTAAATACCCCCTACCACATCTTTCCTTCCTCTCCTTTTGGTTGTTAAATACCCCCTACCACATCTTTCTTTCCTTCCTCTCCTTTTGGTTGTTAAATACCCCCTACCACATCTTTCCTTCCTCTCCTTTTGGTTGTTAAATACCCCCTACCACATCTTTCCTTCCTCTCCTTTTGGTTGTTAAATACACCCTACCACATCTTTCTTTCCTTCCTCTCCTTTTGGTTGTTAAATACCCGTACCACATCTTTCTTTCCTTCCTCTCCTTTTTGTTGTTAAATACCCCCTACCACATCTTTCCTTCCTCTCCTTTTGGTTGTTAAATACCCCCTACCACATCTTTCTTTCCTTCCTCTCCTTTTGGTTGTTAAATACCCCCTACCACATCTTTCTTTCCTTCCTCTCCTTTTGGTTGTTAAATACCCCCTACCACATCTTTCTTTCCTTCCTCTCCTTTTGGTTGTTAAATACCCCCTACCACATCTTTCCTTCCTCTCCTTTTGGTTGTTAAATACCCCCTACCACATCTTTCTTTCCTTCCTCTCCTTTTGTTTGTTAAATACCCCCTACCACATCTTTCTTTCTTTCCTCTCCTTTTGGTTGTTAAATACCCCCTACCACATCTTTCCTTCCTCTCCTTTTGGTTGTTAAATACCCCCTACCACATCTTTCTTTCCTTCCTCTCCTTTTGTTTGTTAAATACCCCCTACCACATCTTTCTTTCCTTCCTCTCCTTTTGGTTGTTAAATACCCCCTACCACATCTTTCTTTCCTTCCTCTCCTTTTGGTTGTTAAATACCCCCTACCACATCTTTCTTTCCTTCCTCTCCTTTTGGTTGTTAAATACCCCCTACCACATCTTTCTTTCCTTCCTCTCCTTTTGGTTGTTAAATACCCCCTACCACATCTTTCCTTCCTCTCCTTTTGGTTGTTAAATACCCCCTACCACATCTTTCTTTCCTTCCTCTCCTTTTGGTTGTTAAATACCCCCTACCACATCTTTCCTTTCCTTCCTCTCCTTTTCCTTTTGGTTGTTAAATACCCCCTACCACATCTTTCCTTCATCTCCTTT
The DNA here is from genome assembly GCF_023373465.1 of Oncorhynchus keta. Lineage (NCBI taxonomy): Eukaryota > Metazoa > Chordata > Actinopteri > Salmoniformes > Salmonidae > Oncorhynchus > Oncorhynchus keta. Next base: position 21,052,902 of record NC_068450.1, on the reverse strand, counting down.
TTTGGTTGTTAAATACCCCCTACCACATCTTTCCTTCCTCTCCTTTTGGTTGTTAAATACCCCCTACCACATCTTTCTTTCCTTCCTCTCCTTTTTGTTGTTAAATACCCCCTACCACATCTTTCTTTCTTCCTCTCCTTTTGTTTGTTAAATACCCCCTACCACATCTTTCTTTCCTTCCTCTCCTTTTGGTTGTTAAATACCCCCTACCACATCTTTCCTTCCTCTCCTTTTGGTTGTTAAATACCCCCTACCACATCTTTCCTTCCTTCCTCCCTTTTGGTTGTTAAATACCCCTACCACATCTTTCTTTCCTTCCTCTCCTTTTGGTTGTTAAATATCCCCTACCACATCTTTCTTTCCTTCCTCTCCTTTTGGTTGTTAAATACCCCCTACCACATCTTTCTTTCCTTCCTCTCCTTTTGGTTGTTAAATACCCCCTACCACATCTTTCTTTCTTTCCTCTCCTTTTGGTTGTTAAATACCCCCTACCACATCTTTCCTTCCTCTCCTTTTGGTTGTTAAATACCCCCTACCACATCTTTTTTCCTTCCTCTCCTTTTGGTTGTTAAATACCCCTACCACATCTTTCCTTCCTCTCCTTTTGGTTGTTAAATACCCCTACCACATCTTTCCTTCCTCTCCTTTTGTTTGTTAAATACCCCTACCACATCTTTCTTTCCTTCCTCTCCTTTTGGTTGTTAAATACCCCTACCACATCTTTTTCCTTCCTCTCCTTTTGGTTGTTAAATACCCATCTTTCTTTCCTTCCTCATCTTTAAATACCCCCTACTCTTTCCTTCCTCTCCTTTTGGTTGTTAAATACCCCTACCACATCTTTCTTTCCTTCCTCTCCTTTTGGTTGTTAAATACCCCTACCACATCTTTCTTTCCTTCCTCTCCTTTTGGTTGTTAAATACCCCCTACCACATCTTTCCTTCCTTCCTCTCCTTTTGGTTGTTAAATACCCCCTACCACATCTTTCTTTCCTTCCTCTCCTTTTGGTTGTTAAATACCCCTACCACATCTTTCCTTCCTCTCCTTTAGGTTGTTAAATACCCCCTACCACATCTTTCTTTCTTTCCTCTCCTTTTGGTTGTTAAAGCGTCTGCTAAATGGCATATATTATTATTTTGGTTATTATTATATTTTCTTTCCTTCCTCTCCTTTTGGTTGTTAAATACCCCCTACCACATCTTTCTTTCCTTCCTCTCCTTTTGGTTGTTAAATACCCCCTACCACATCTTTCTTTCCTTCCTCTCCTTTTGGTTGTTAAATACCCCCTACCACATCTTTCCTTCCTCTCCTTTTGGTTGTTAAATACCCCCTACCACATCTTTCCTTCCTCTCCTTTTGGTTGTTAAATACCCCCTACCACATCTTTCTTTCCTTCCTCTCCTTTTGGTTGTTAAATACCCCCTACCACATCTTTCTTTCCTTCCTCTCCTTTTGGTTGTTAAATACCCCCTACCACATCTTTCCTTCCTCTCCTTTTGGTTGTTAAATACCCCCTACCACATCTTTCTTTCCTTCCTCTCCTTTTGGTTGTTAAATACCCCCTACCACATCTTTCTTTCTTTCCTCTCCTTTTGGTTGTTAAATACCCCCTACCACATTCTTTCCTTCCTCTCCTTTTGGTTGTTAAATACCCCCTACCACATCTTTCTTTCCTTCCTCTCCTTTTGGTTGTTAAATACACCACATCTTTCTTTCTAGAGCATGGCGCTTTTGGTTGGGTTAAATACCACCCATACGTAGAATGTATGCACATGACTTTCCTTCCTCTAAAAGCCTTTTGGTTATTAAATTATTATTATTATATTTCTTTCCTTCCTCTCCTTTTGGTTGTTAAATACCCCCTACCACATCTTTCTTTCCTTCCTTCCTTTTGGTTGTTAAATACCCCTACCACATCTTTCCTTCTTTTTTGGTTGTTAAATACCCCCTTCTTTCCTTCCTTTTTTGGTTGTTAAATACCCCCTACCACATCTTTCCTTCCTCTCCTTTTGGTTGTTAAATACCCCCTACCACATCTTTCTTTCCTTCCTCTCCTTTTGGTTGTTAAATACCCCCTACCACATCTTTCTTTCCTTTCTCTCCTTTTGGTTGTTAAATACCCCCTACCACATCTTTCCTTCCTCTCCTTTTGGTTGTTAAATACCCCCTACCACATCTTTCTTTCCTTCCTCTCCTTTTGGTTGTTAAATACCCCCTACCACATCTTTCTTTCTTTCCTCTCCTTTTGGTTGTTAAATACCCCCTACCACATCTTTCCTTCCTCTCCTTTTGGTTGTTAAATACCCCCTACCACATCTTTCTTTCCTTCCTCTCCTTTTGGTTGTTAAATACCCTCTACCACATCTTTCTTTCTCTCCTTTTGGTTGTTAAATACCCCCTACCACATCTTTCCTTCCTCTCCTTTTGGTTGTTAAATACCCCCTACCACATCTTTCTTTCCTTCCTCTCCTTTTGGTTGTTAAATACCCCCTACCACATCTTTCCTTCCTCTCCTTTTGGTTGTTAAATACCCCCTACCACATCTTTCTTTCTTTCCTCTCATTTTGGTTGTTAAATACCCCCTACCACATCTTTCCTTCCTCTCCTTTTGGTTGTTAAATACCCCCTACCACATCTTTCTTTCCTTCCTCTCCTTTTGGTTGTTAAATACCCCCTACCACATCTTTCTTTCTTTCCTCTCCTTTTGGTTGTTAAATACCCCCTACCACATCTTTCCTTCCTCTCCTTTTGGTTGTTAAATACCCCCTACCACATCTTTCTTTCCTTCCTCTCCTTTTGGTTGTTAAATACCCTCTACCACATCTTTCTTTCTCTCCTTTTGGTTGTTAAATACCCCCTACCACATCTTTCCTTCCTCTCCTTTTGGTTGTTAAATACCCCCTACCACATCTTTCTTTCCTTCCTCTCCTTTTGGTTGTTAAATACCCCCTACCACATCTTTCCTTCCTCTCCTTTTGGTTGTTAAATACCCCCTACCACATCTTTCTTTCTTTCCTCTCCTTTTGGTTGTTAAATACCCCCTACCACATCTTTCCTTCCTCTCATTTTGGTTGTTAAATACCCCCTACCACATCTTTCTTTCTTTCCTCTCCGTTTGGTTGTTAAATACCCCCTACCACATCTTTCCTTCCTCTCCTTTTGGTTGTTAAATACCCCCTACCACATCTTTCCTTCCTCTCCTTTTGGTTGTTAAATACCCCCTACCACATCTTTCTTTCCTTCCTCTCCGTTTGGTTGTTAAATACCCCCTACCACATCTTTCCTTCCTCTCCTTTTGGTTGTTAAATACACCCTACCACATCTTTCCTTCCTCTCCTTTTGGTTGTTAAATACCCCCTACCACATCTTTCTTTCCTTCCTCTCCTTTTGGATGTTAAATACCCCCTACCACATCTTTCTTTCTTTCCTCTCCTTTTGGTTGTTAAATACCCCCTACCACATCTTTCTTTCCTCTCCTTTTGGTTGTTAAATACCCCCTACCACATCTTTCCTTCCTCTCCTTTTGGTTGTTAAATACCCCCTACCACATCTTTCCTTCCTCTCCTTTTGGTTGTTAAATACCCCCTACCACATCTTTCCTTCCTCTCCTTTTGGTTGTTAAATACCCCCTACCACATCTTTCTTTCCTTCCTCTCCTTTTGGATGTAAAATACCCCCTACCACATCTTTCTTTCTTTCCTCTCCTTTTGGATGTTAAATACCCCCTACCACATCTTTCTTTCCTTCCTCTCCGTTTGGTTGTTAAATACCCCCTACCACATCTTTCCTTCCTCTCCTTTTGGTTGTTAAATACCCCCTACCACATCTTTCTTTCCTTCCTCTCCTTTTGGTTGTTAAATACCCCCTACCACATCTTTCCTTCCTCTCCTTTTGGTTGTTAAATACCCCCTACCACATCTTTCCTTCCTCTCCTTTTGGTTGTTAAATACCCCCTACCACATCTTTCTTTCCTTCCTCTCCTTTTGGTTGTTAAATACCCCCTACCACATCTTTCTTTCCTTCCTCTCCTTTTGGTTGTTAAATACCCCCTACCACATCTTTCCTTCCTCTCCTTTTGGTTGTTAAATACCCCCTACCACATCTTTCCTTCCTCTCCTTTTGGTTGTTAAATACCCCCTACCACATCTTTCCTTCCTCTCCTTTTGGTTGTTAAATACCCCCTACCACATCTTTCCTTCCTCTCCTTTTGGTTGTTAAATACCCCCTACCACATCTTTCTTTCCTTCCTCTCCTTTTGGTTGTTAAATACCCCCTACCACATCTTTCTTTCCTTGCTTTACCACATTAGCTTTCAGTTTTTTTTGCTTTTTAATTTGTTTGTGAGACACTCCTCCCCTCCCAATGTCTTTCTGCATTGCCAGGCAACGGATCTCTGGAAGGAATTCCTAGACCTCAGTAAATCTCTTCTGGCACACGAGCGCAAACATTATTCTTTCTTAAACGAGAAAGTTAAGTGCTTTAAATTCACATCGCTCATAAGGAGGAAAGAAGGGAGAAGAATGTTTTTCATTGACTTCTGTAATAAAATCCCCTTTTTTTCTGGAGACGGAGAGGCACCTGGGAGCCATGTTATGTCACTAGGAGGCACTGTTTTGGGGTTGATACTCACACAGCACAGCAACTCACGTATTCTCTCAGGGTGGTAAAACAAGAAATAATAGAATGCAGTTTGTTCCTATGGATATTCCGTCTCTATGAATGAGTGTTTCTCCACCCCCGGTTCCAAATGAGCAGGCTTTTAGAAATGTGGTCATCACCCACCATGTATGGTCTGAATGTTGGGGATATGAATAGAGGTTTGTTGGGCTGGGCAGCCCTCCCTCAGAGGAACACGTACTGCCTGCATGTTCCCTCTCTAAACTTTACAGTTTGTGTTACTTGTAGATCCCAGATTGACCTGTTTGTATATGCAGGCAGTGGCAGAGAACAGAGCTTGTTTATCTTTCAGACTGATGTCATTCTCAAATCAAATCAAATTTTACTGGTCACATACACATGGTTAGCAGATGTTAATGTGAGTGTAGCGAAATGCTTGTGCTTCGAGTTCCGACAATGCAGTAATAACCAACGAGTAATCTAACCTATCAATTCACAACAACTACCTTATACACACAAGTGTAAAGGGATGAGGAATATGTACATAAATATATATGAATGAGTGATGGTACAGAACGGTATAGGCAAGATGCAGTAGATGGTATAGAGTGCAGTATATACATATGAGATGAGTAATGTAGGGTATGTAAACATAGTGGCATAGTTTAAAGTGGCTAGTGATACATGTATTACATAAAGATGGCAAGATGCAGTAGATGGTATAGAGTACAGTATATACATATACATATGAGATGAGTAATGTAGGGTATGTAAACATAAAGTGGCATAGTTTAAAGTGGCTAGTGATACATGTATTACATAAAGATGGCAAGATGCAGTAGATGGTATAGAGTACAGTATATACATATACATATGAGATGAGTAATGTAGGGTATGTAAACATAAAGTGGCATAGTTTAAAGTGGCTAGTGATACATGTATTACATAAAGATGGCAAGATGCAGTAGATAGTATAGAGTACAGTATATACATATACATATGAGATGAGTAATGTAGGGTATGTAAACATAAAGTGGCATTGTTTAAAGTGGCTAGTGATACATTTTTCCATAACTTTTTCCATTATTAAAGTGACTGGAGTTGAGTCAGTATGTTGGCAGCAGCCACTCAATGTTAGTGGTGGCTGTTTAACAGTCTGATGGCCTTGAGACTGTTTTTCAGTCTCTCGGTCCCTGCTTTGATGCACCTGTACTGACCTCGCCTTCTGGATGATAGCGGGGTGAACAGGCAGTGGCTCGGGTGGTTGTTGTCCTTGATGATCTTTATGTCCTTCCTGTGACATCAGGTGGTGTAGGTGTCCTGGAGGGCAGGTTTGCCACCAGTGATGCGTTGTGCAGACCTCACTACCCTCTGGAGAGCCTTACGGTTGTGGGCGGAGCAGTTGCCGTACCAGGCGGTGATACAGCCTGACAGGATGCTCTCGATTGTGCATCTGTAGAAGTTTGTGAGTTTGCTTTTGGTGACAAGCCAAATTTCTTCAGCCTCCTGAAGTTGAAGAGGCACTGCTGAGCCTTCTTCACCACGCTGTTTTGTTGACGTTGAGTGTGAGTTTATTTTCCTGACACCACACTCCGAGGGCCCTCACCTCCTCCCTGTAGGCCGTCTCGTCGTTGTTGGTAATCAAGCCTACCACTGTAGTGTCGTCTGCAAACTTGATGATGGAGTTGGAGGCATGCATGGCCATGCAGTCGTGGGTGAACAGGGAGTACAGGAGAGGGCTCAGAACACACCCTTGTGGGGCCCCAGTGTTGAGGATCAGCGGGGTGGAGATGTTGTTACCTACCCTCACCACCTGGAGGCGGCCCGTGAGGAAGTCCAGTACCCAGTTGCACAGAGCGGGGTCGAGACCCAGGGTCTCGAGCTTGATGACGAGTTTGGAGGGTACTATGATGTTGAATGCTGAGCTGTAGTCGATGAACAGCATTCTCACATACAGTGCCTTGCGAAAGTATTCGGCCCCCTTGAACTTTGCAACCTTTTGCCACATTTCAAACATAAAGATATAAAACTGTATTTTTTTGTGAAGAATCAACAACAAGTGGGACACAATCATGAAGTGGAACGACATTTATTGGATATTTCAAACTTTTTTAACAAATCAAAAACTGAAAAATTGGGCGTGCAAAATTATTCAGCCCCCTTAAGTTAATACTTTGTAGAGCCACCTTTTGCTGCGATTACAGCTGTAAGTTGCTTGGGGTATGTCTCTATCAGTTTTGCACATCGAGAGACTGAAATTTTTTCCCATTCCTCCTTGCAAAACAGCTCGAGCTCAGTGAGGTTGGATGGAGAGCATTTATGAACAGCAGTTTTCAGTTCTTTCCACAGATTCTCGATTGGATTCAGGTCTGGACTTTGACTTGGCCATTCTAACACCTGGATATGTTTATTTTTTAACCATTCCATTGTAGGTTTTGCTTTATGTTTTGTATCATTGTCTTGTTGGAAGACAAATCTCCGTCCCAGTCTCAGGTCTTTTGCAGACTCCATCAGGTTTTCTTCCAGAATGGTTCTGTATTTGGCTCCATCCATCTTCCCATCAATTTTAACCATCTTCCCTGTCCCTGCTGAAGAAAAGCAGGCCCAAACCATGATGCTGCCACCACCATGTTTGACAGTGGGGATGGTGTGTTCAGGGTGATGAGCTGTATTGCTTTTACGCCAAACATAACGTTTTGCATTGTTGCCAATAAGTTCAATTTTGGTTTCATCTGACCAGAGCACCTTCTTCCACATGTTTGGTGTGTCTCCCAGGTGGCTTGTGGCAAACTTTAAACAACACTTTTTCTGGATATCTTTAAGAAATGGCTTTCTTCTTGCCACTCTTCCATAAAGGCCAGATTTGTGCAATATACGACTGATTGTTGTCCTATGGACAGAGTCTCCCACCTCAGCTGTAGATCTCTGCAGTTCATCCAGAGTGATCATGGGCCTCTTGGCTGCATCTCTGATCAGTCTTCTCCTTGTATGAGCTGAAAGTTTAGAGGGACGGCCAGGTCTTGGTAGATTTGCAGTGGTCTGATACTCCTTCCATTTAAATATTATCGCTTGCACAGTGCTCCTTGGGATGTTTAAAGCTTGGGAAATCTTTTTGTATCCAAATCCGGCTTTAAACTTCTTCACAACAGTATCTCAGACCTGCCTGGTGTGTTCCTTGTTCTTCATGATGCTCTCTGCGCATTTAACAGACCTCTGAAACTATCACAGTGCAGGTGCATTTATACGGATACTTGATTACACACAGGTGGATTGTATTTATCATCATTAGTCATTTAGGTCAACATTGGATCATTCAGAGATCCTCACTGAACTTCTGGAGAGAGTTTGCTGCACTGAGAGTAAAGGGGCTGAATAATTTTGCACGCCCAATTTTTCAGTTTTTGATTTGTTAAAAAAGTTTGAAATATCCAATAAATGTCGTTCCACTTCATGATTGTGTCCCACTTGTTGTTGATTCTTCACAAAAAAATACAGTTTTATAACTTTATGTTTGAAGCCTGAAATGTAGCAAAAGGTCGCAAAGTTCAAGGGGGCCGAATACTTTCGCAAGGCACTGTAGGTATTCCTCTTGTCCAGATGGGTTAGGGCAGTGTGCAGTGTGGTTGAGATTGCGTCGTCTGTGGACCTATTTTGGCGGTAAGCAAATTGGAGCGAGTCTAGAGTGTCAGGTCGGGTGGAGGTGATATGGTCCTTGACTAGTCTCTCAAAGCACTTCATGATGACGGAAGTGAGTGCTACGGGGCAGTAGTCGTTTAGCTCAGTTAACTTAGCTTTCTTGGGAACAGGAACAATGGTGGCCCTCTGGAAGCATGTGGGAACAGCAGACTGGGATAAGGATTGATTGAATATGTCCTTAAACACACCAGCCAGCTGGTCTGCGTATGGGGATGCCGTCTGGGCCTGCAGCCTTGCGAGGGTTAACACGTTTAAATGTTTTACTCACGTTGGCTGCAGTGAAGGAGAGTCCACAGGTTTTGGTAGCGGGCCGTGTCAGTGGCATTGTATTGTCCTCAAAGCGAGCAAAGAAGTTGTTGAGTCTGTCTGGGAGCAAGACATCATGGTCCGCTTTTTGTAATCCGTGATTGACTGTAGACCCTGCCACATACCTCTTGTGTCTGAGCCGTTAAATTGCGACTCTACTTTGTCTCTATACTGTCGCTTAGCTTGTTTGATTGCCTTGCGAAGGGAATATCTACACTGTTTGTATTCGGTCATGTTTCCGGTCACCTTGCCCTTATTAAAAGCAGTGGCTCACACTTTCAGTTTTGCGCGAATGCTGCCATCAATCCACGGGTTCTGGTTTGGGAATGTTTTAATAGTTACTGTGGGTACGACATCGCCGATGCACTTGCTAATAAACTCTCTCACCGAATCAGCGTATTCGTCAATGTTGTTGTTTGACGCAATGCGGAACATATCCCAATCCACGTGATCGAAGCAATCTTGAAGCGTGGAACCAGATTGGTCGGACCAGCGTTGAACAGACCTGAGCGCGGGAGTCTTCCTGTTTTAGTCTCTGTCTATAGGCTGGGAGCAACAAAATGGAGTCATGGTCAGCTTTTCCAAAAGGAGGGCGGGGGAGGGCCTTATATGCATTGCAGAAGTTAGAATAACAATGATCCAGGGTTTTATCAGCCCTGGTAACACAATCGATATGCTGATAGAATTTAGGGAGTCTTGTTTTCAGATTAGCCTTGTTAAAATCCCCAGCTACAATGAATGCAGCCTCAGGATATATGGTTTCCAGTTTACATAGAGTCAAATAAAGTTTGTTCAGGGCCGTCGATGTGTCTGCTTGGGGGGGAATATATGCGGCTGTGATTATAATCAAAGAGAATGCTCTTGGTAGATAATGCGGTCGACATTTGATTGTGAGGAATTCTAAGTCAGGTGAACAGAAGGACTTGAGTTCCTGTATGTTGTTATGATCACGCCGCGTCTCGTTAATCATAAGGCATCATTATCTCTGGGTTTTATTGCAGCCCTGACCTGATCTCTTTCTGTCATAGTTGGACTGACCCAACAGAGAGGGCCATATGAACAAAATGTTCTCCCATAGACAATGCAGCAACAACATCCCAAAAAACAACAACAAAAATGCATGCTGACGTACACTACCGTTCAAAAGGTTGGTGTCACTTAGAAATGTCCTTGTTTTTGAAAGAAAAGCACATTTCTTGTCCATTAAATTAACATGAAATTGATCAGAAATACAGTGTAGAGATTGTTAATGTTGTCAATGACTATTGTAGCTGGAAATGGAGGATTGTTCATGGAATATCTACATAGGCGTACAGAGGGCCATTATCAGCAACCATCACTCCTGTTAATCATTTTAAAAGGCTAATTGATCATTAGAAAACCATTTTGCAATTATGTCAGCACAGCTGAAAACTGCCTAGAAGGCCAGCATCCCGGAGTCACCTCTTCGCTGTTGACGTTGAGTTTTGTGGGTAATATTTAATGAAGCTGCCAGTTGAGGACTTGTGAGGCGTCTGTTTCTCAAACTAGACACTCTAATGTACTTGTCCTCTTACTGAGTTGTGCACCGGGGCCTCCCATTCCTCTTTCTACTCTGGTTAGAGCCAGTTTGCAATGTTCTGTGAAGGGAGTAGTACACCGCGTTGTACGAGATCTACAGTTTCTTGGCAATTTCTCGCATGGAATAGCCTTCATTTCTCAGAACAAGACTGACGAGTTTCAGAAGAAAGTGGTTTGTTTCTAGCCATTTTGAGCCTGTAATTGAACCCACAAATGGTGAAGCTCCAGATACTCAACTAGTCTAAAGAAAGACAGTTTTATTGCTTCTTTAATCAGGACAATAGTTTTCAGCTGTGCTAACATAATTGCAAAAGGGTTTTCTAATGATCAATTAGCCTTTTAAAATGATTAACAGGAGTGATGGTTGCTGATACTGGGCCTCTGGACGCCTATGTAGATATTCTTTGAAAAATCCTCAATTTCCAGCTACACTAGTCATTGACAACATTAACAATGTCTACACTGTATTTCTGATCAATTTTATGTTATTTTAATGGACAAAAAATGTGCTTTTCCTTCAAAAACAAGGACATTTCTAAGTGACCCCAAACCTTTGATCGGTAGTGTACGTGCATAGGAAGGAAATCAATGAAAACAAAGAGGGGAGACAGAATGGAAAAATGAAAGGAGGGTTGAATAAGGGGAAAGAGGAGGATGGAATGTGGCACATCTGTTACCTTGGTAGTCCTCTTAATTATGCCTGATACTGTGGAGGTGGAGAGGTGGTCAGAGACGAGTCTGTCTGTATGTCTAAGTTCAAAATGGCACCTCATTCCCTATATAGTGCACTACTTTTGACCAGGGACCATAAAATAGCCCTATGAGCCCTGCCCTGCCCTATGAGTAGTGCACTACATACTCTTCATAAATCGATACTGTCATTTCATATATATTTAAAGAATGCAGTTTGGATGCTTCTCAAAGGTCTTTCATTCAGACTGTTAATATTATCAAGTCAGACCAATGTCCTAAGGACAAGAGTTCCATATATATTTAAAGAATGCAGTTGGGATGCTTCTCGAAGTTCTTTCATTCAGACTGATAACGTTATCAAGTCAGACCAATGTCCTAAGGACAAGAGCTATGACCAGATGTTTTCAATCCAGTTATGAAACTATGTTGTTTTGATGATTTGTGTCTCCTCCTTGTGTTCTGACCGTCCTTTAACAGAATGTATGATTTGTTACAAATGGCACCCCATTCCCTATATAGTGCACTTCCTTTGACCAGGGCCCTGGTCATAAGTAGTGCACTATGTAGGGAATAGGGTGCCATTCAGGACTCACATGTAGTTAGATTATATATTTTGCACTGGCTGAAGAGGAATGTTGAAATTGGTTTTGGATACCCCAGATTTACAGCTCTCAAACGTTTGTAAATCATTTACGAGTTGATTGGTTTGCCGCAGAATCTCAATAAACACAATTCCGGTATGTGTTGCACAACACATAATAAGCTTCTGTAGCTAAGTAATTGCGGAAATATTTTTATTTGATTTGGATAAAACATGCAAAAGGGATTAATGTTACACCATTGCAGTGAAATTGAAGTAAAATTCTAAACCAAATTGTATTTATTTTTAATTGTAAAAAGTATTTTATTCCATTCCTCATGTGACACATTTCATTTGGATTGAAATGTGTCATTTATTTTAGAATCCAACTCAGTACAGTTTATCTATGTATGAAATACGGGCTCGTGCACTATAAGATTGATCTATGTATGATATATGGGGTCATATAGTATAGGGTTTATCTATGTATGAAATACAGGCTCGTGCACTATAAGATTGATCTATGTATGATATATGGGGTCATATAGTATAGGGTTTATCTATGTATGAAATACAGGCTCGTGCACTATAAGATTGATCTATGTATGATATATGGGGTCATATAGTATAGGGTTTATCTATGTATGAAATACGGGCTCGTGCACTATAAGATTGATCTATGTATGATATATGGGGTCATATAGTATAGGGTTTATCTATGTATGAAATACGGGCTCGTGCACTATAAGATTGATCTATGTATGATATATGGGGTCATATAATATAGGGTTTATCTATGTATGAAATACAGGCTCGTGCACTATAAGATTGATCTATGTATGATATATGGGGTCATATAGTATAGGGTTTATCTATGTATGAAATACGGGCTCGTGCACTATAAGATTGATCTATGTATGATATATGGGGTCATATAGTATAGGGTTTATCTATGTATGAAATACGGGCTCTGCACTATAAGATTGATCTATGTATGATATATGGGGTCATATAGTATAGGGTTTATCTATGTATGAAATACGGGCTCGTGCACTATAAGATTGATCTATGTATGATATATGGGGTCATATAATATAGGGTTTATCTATGTATGAAATACAGGCTCGTGCACTATAAGATTGATCTATGTATGATATATGGGGTCATATAGTATAGGGTTTATCTATGTATGAAATACAGGCTCGTGCACTATAAGATTGATCTATGTATGATATATGGGGTCATATAATATAGGGTTTATCTATGTATGAAATACAGGCTCGTGCACTATAAGATTGATCTATGTATGATATATGGGGTCATATAATATAGGGTTTATCTATGTATGAAATACGGGGCCATACACTATAAAATGTATCTTTGTGGACATCTACTTTGTGCATGACACAAGTAATTTTTCCAACAATTGTTTACAGACAGATTATTTAACTAATAATTCACTGTATCACAATTCCAGTGGGTCAGAAGTTTACATACACTAAGTTGACTGTGCCTTTAAACAGCTTGGAAAAGTCCAGAAAATGATGTCATGGCTTTAGAAGCTTCCAGTAGGCTAATTGACATAATTTGAGTCATTTGGAGGTGTACCTGTGGATGTATTTCAAGGCCTACCTTCAAACTCAGTGCCTCTTCACTTGACATCATGGGAAAATCAAAAGAATCAGCCAAGACCTCAGAAACAAATTGGAGACCTGAAGGTACCACGTTCATCTGTACAAACAATAGTACTCAAGTATAAACACCATGGGACCATGCAGCCGTCATACCACTGATGAAGGAGACGCGTTCTGTCTCCTAGAGATGAACATACTTTAATGTGTAAAGTGCAAATCAATCCCAGAACAACAGCAAAGGACCTTGTCAAGATGCTGGAGGAAACATGTATAAAAGTATCTATATCCACAGTAAAACGAGTCCTATATCGACATAACCTGAAAGGCTGCTCAGCAAGGAAGAAGTCACTGCTCCAAAACTGGCATTTAAAAGCCAGCCTACGGTTTGCAGCTGCACGTGGGGACGAAGATCGTACTTTTTGGAGAGATGTCCTCTGGTCTGATGAAACAAAAATAGAAATGTTTGGCCATAATGACCATCTTTATGTTTGGAGGAAAAAGGGGGAGGCTTGCAAGCCGAAGAACACCATCCCAAACGTGAAGCACGGGGGTGGCAGCATCATGTTGTGGGGGTGCTTTGCTGCAGAGGGGACTGGTGCACTTCACAAAATAGATAGCATAATGAGGAGGAAAATGATATGGATTTATTGAAGCAACATCTCAAGACATCAGTCAGAAAGCTAAAGCTTGGTCGCAAACGTGTCTTCCAAATGGACAATGACCCCAAGCATACTTCCAAAGTTGTGGCAAAATGGCTTAAGGACAACAAAGTCAAGTCATTGGAGTGGCCACCACAAAGCCCTGACCTGTGAGAAAATGTGTGGGCAGAACTGAAAAAGCGTGTGCAAAGCAAAGAGGCCTACAAACCTGACTCAGTTACACCAGCTCTGTCAGGAGGAATGGGCCAAAATTCACCCAACTTATTGTGGGAAGCTTGTGGAAGGGTACCTGAAATGTTTGACCAAAGTTAAACAATTTAAAGGCAATGCTACCAAATACTAAATGAGTGTATGTAAACTTCTGACCCACTAGGAATGTGATGAAAGAAATAAAAGCTGAAATAAATCATTCTCTCTAGTATTATTCTGACATTTCACATTCTTAAAATAGAGTGGGGCTCGTAACTGACCTAAAACAGGGAATTTTTAATAGGATTAAATGTCAGGAATTGTGAATAACTGAGTTTTAAAGTATTTGGCTGAGGTTAATGTTAACTTCCGACATCAACTGAATGTAAAACCAAATACTTTTAGACTTTTACTCAAGTAGTCTTTTACTGGGTAAACTTTAAATTTTACTTGAGTCATGTTCTATTAAAGTATCTTTACTTTTACTCAAGTATGACAATTGGGTACTTTTTCCACCACTGAGTAATCAACAGCCACAGCCTCCGCCTGCTATTACGCTGTGGATGAATCACCACAGAAATAAAACATCTGGCTTAGATAGCAACATTTCTGTGCATGGTGATTATATATGGAGTTTGTTAAACACCACTCGTTTTAGCCCTGACAATGTTTTTTCTGGAGTTTCCCCCACATCCTCGCCTTCTTCCCATGTCAGGCAGTTACAACGTCTGCTTCCCAAATGGCACCCTATTCCCTCAACTGTATAGTGGACTACTTTTTAACACAGCTCTATGGGCCCTGGTCAAAAAGAGTGCACAATAAAGGGAATATGATACCATTTGGGAAGCAACCAAAGTCCTGAATTATTATGTTACCAATGTACTGGACATGTACATTCCACCAAAGGGTGTGAATAAGGTCAGCGTATGTTTGTCCTAGATGGCATCTTACTTAATGCACATTTCTTTCTTACATTTTAATCATTTAGCAGACACTCTTATCCAGTGCCACTTAGTGCATACATTCTCACACCCCTGTGAGCCACATGGGACCTTACGGGCCCTGGTCAATAGTGGTGTACTATAAAGTGAATAGGAGGCCATTTGGGAGGCAAGTCCATATGTGTGTGATATTATTTTGTTTTAGAACCCTTTCCTCTCTGCCTCTACAGTTGCTGCGTCTGGTGACGGTGCCTGAGAAGCGCTGGAGAGCCCGGTCAGGTGGGGGTCTGGGGCCAGAGGGACGGAGCACGGGAGAGGAGGAGGACGAGTGGTTTGAGAGTGGCGACTGTGATGACGAGGATGACTGTGCTGGGGTGTCGGGGCTCGGGCCGCCCCCTCATCGTAAACGGTTACGTATCTTTGCAGGTCAGTCAGACAAACGCCGCCATGTGTTCACTTTTCTTTTAGACACAACTCCAGTCACTGGTCACTGTCCTTCTGGTTTTGTGTGTCTCTGATAAGTTAAGACAGGGAGGCAAATACTCAATTAAAGGTCACACTGAGTAAAGTAGCAGCAGTAGCTGACAAGCTAAAGAGGAGAACGTTCTGGCTAAGGCCATCCAGTGTTGGAGCAGCATCTCCCCCCATTATCAGCATGGAGAAGAGAGGGGTGTTGAGATCTCCTGGTCCAGACCACTGGAAGTGGTGGACTTGCTGGATTCCTGCTTTAACATCGGGACCCCTGGGCTCACTCCCCAGGCCGCTGGCCTCACTCCCAATAACCCTGGTCTCACTCCCCAGGCCGCTGGCCTCACTCCCAATAACCCTGGTCTCACTCCCCAGGCCGCTGGCCTCACTCCCAATAACCCTGGTCTCACTCCCCAGGCCGCTGGCCTCACTCCCAATAACCCTGGTCTCACTCCCCAGGCCGCTGGCCTCACTCCCAATAACCCTGGTCTCACTCCCCAGAACCCTGGCCTCACTCCCAATAACCCTGGTCTCACTCCCAATAACCCTGGCCTCACTCCCCAGGCCGCTGGCCTCACTCCCAATAACCCTGGCCTCACTCCCCAGGCCGCTGGCCTCACTCCCAATAACCATGGCCTCACTCCCAATAACCCTGGCCTCACTCCCAATAACCCTGGCCTCACTCCCAATAACCCTGGGCTCACTCCCAATAACCCTGGCCTCACTCCCAATAACCCTGGGCTCACTCCCAATAACCCTGGTCTCACTCCCAATAACCCTGGCCTCACTCCCCAGGCCGCTGGCCTCACTCCCAATAACCCTGGTCTCACTCCCCAGGCCGCTGGCCTCACTCCCAATAACCCTGGTCTCACTCCCCAGAACCCTGGCCTCACTCCCAATAACCCTGGTCTCACTCCCAATAACCCTGGCCTCACTCCCCAGGCCGCTGGCCTCACTCCCAATAACCCTGGCCTCACTCCCCAGGCCGCTGGCCTCACTCCCAATAACCATGGCCTCACTCCCAATAACCCTGGCCTCACTCCCAATAACCCTGGACTCACTCCCAAGGGCGCTGGTCTCACTCCCAATAACCATGGCCTCACTCCCAATAACCCTGGCCTCACTCCCAATAACCCTGGTCTCACTCCCCAGGCCGCTGGCCTCACTCCCAATAACCCTGGGCTCACTCCCTAGAACCCTGGCCTCACTCCCAATAACCCTGGCCTCACTCCCAATAACCCTGGTCTCACTCCCAATAACCCTGGCCTCACTCCCAATAACCCTGGCCTCACTCCCAATAACCCTGGTCTCACTCCCAATAACCCTGGCCTCACTCCCAATAACCCTGGGCTCACTCCCCAGAACCCTGGCCTCACTCCCAATAACCCTGGTCTCACTCCCAATAACCCTGGCCTCACTCCCAATAACCCTGGTTTCACTTCCAAGGCCGCTGGCCTCACTCCCAATAACCCTGGCCTCACTCCCAATAACCCTGGTCTCACTCCCAATAACCCTGGCCTCACTCCCAATAACCATGGCCTCACTCCCAATAACCCTGGTCTCACTCCCAATAACCCTGGCCTCACTCCCAATAACCCTGGCCTCACTCCCAATAACCCTGGTCTCACTCCCAATAACCCTGGTCTCACTCCCAATAACCCTGGCCTCACTCCCAATAACCCTGGCCTCACTCCCAATAACCCTGGTTTCACTCCCAATAACCCTGGTCTCACTCCCAATAACCATGGTCTCACTCCCAATAACAGTGGTCTCACTTCCAAGTCCCCTGGCCTCACTCCCAATAACCCTGGCCTCACTCCCAATAACCCTGGTCTCACTCCCAATAACCCTGGCCTCACTCCCAATAACCCTGGTCTCACTCCCAATAACCCTGGCCTCACTCCCAATAACCCTGGTCTCACTCCCAATAACCCTGGCCTCACTCCCAATAACCCTGGTCTCACTCCCAATAACCCTGGCCTCACTCCCAATAACCCTGGTCTCACTCCCAATAACCCTGGTCTCACTCCCAATAACCATGGTCTCACTCCCAATAACCCTGGGTCTCACTCCCCAGAACCCTGGCCTCACTCCCAATAACCCTGGTCTCACTCCCCAGAACCCTGGCCTCACTCCCAATAACCCTGGCCTCACTCCCCAGAACCCTGGCCTCACTCCCAATAACCCCGGTCTCACTCCCCAGAACCCTGGCCTCACTCCCAATAACCCTGGCCTCACTCCCAATAACCCTGGTCTCACTCCCAATAACCCTGGCCTCCCTCCCAATAACCCTGGCCTCACTCCCAATAACCCTGGCCTGACTCCCAATAACCCTGGCCTCACGCCCAATAACCCTGGCCTCACTCCCCAGAACCCTGGCCTCACTCCCCAGAACCCTGGCCTCACTCCTCAGGCCCCTGGCCTCACTCCCCAGAACCCTGGCCTCACTCCTCAGGCCCCTGGCCTCACTCCCCAGAACCCTGGCCTCACTCCCCAGAACAATGGCATCACTCACCAGGCCCCTGGCCTCACTGCCCAGAAAACCTGGCCTCACTCCTCAGGCCCCTGGCCTCACTCCCCAGAACCCTGGACTCACTCCCCAGGCCCCTGGCCTCACTCTCCAGAACCCTGGCCTCACTCCCCAGGCCCCTGGCCTCACTCCCCAGGCCCCTGGCCTCACTCCCAATAACCCTGGTCTCACTCCCCAAGCCCCTGGTCTCACTCTCCAGGCCCTTGGCCTCAATCTCCAGAACCCTGGACTCACTCCCCAGGCCCCTGGCCTCACTCTCCAGGTCCCTGGCCTCAATCTCCAGAACCCTGGTCTCACTCCCCAGGCCCCTGGGTCTCACTTCTTCCCTGCCCAATGAACCCAAATCTCTGCCACAACAACCAACCCTGTCAGGAGGACAACTCCCTTGGCCTGGGTGTTTGCTCAGCTGAACTGGCTTTGTGTCCGTGTATCATATAGCCTCTTGTTCCTGACCTCGCTCTGTTGTTTCCACTTCTTCTTCTGTTTCTTTTCTCTGAATGGTTTGTTGCTTTTGTTCTGTGTTTGGTTTGAGAGAGAACGTTGATTCTTTCTTTTGTAACGGCGGATGGCTGGTTGACGGTGGGTGAGGAGGTCAAGAGGCTACTGGTTGAGGTGAGCTCTGTGCTGGCAATGTGAGGAAGCGTTCTACTTCCTACCACATGGTAACTCTCTGGGGTGTCAGCAACATGGGTTTATTCTCTCTCTCTGGGGTGTCAGCAACATGGGTTTATTCTCTCTCTCTGGGGTGTCAGCAACATGGGTTTATTCTCTCTCTCTGGGGTGTCAGCAACATGGGTTTATTCTCTCTCTGGGGTGTCAGCAACATGGGTTTATTCTCTCTCTGGGGTGTCAGCAACATGGGTTTATTCTCTCTCTGGGGTGTCAGCAACATGGGTTTATTCTCTTTCTGGGGTGTAAGCAACATGGGTTTATTCTCTCTCTGGGGTGTCAGCAACATGGGTTTATTCTCTCTCTCTCTGGGGTGTCAGCAACATGGGTTTATTCTCTCTCTCTGGGGTGTCAGCAACATGGGTTTATTCTCTCTCTCTCTGGGGTGTCAGCAACATGGGTTTATTCTCTCTCTGGGGTGTCAGCAGCATGGGTTTATTCTCTCTCTCTGGGGTGTCAGCAACATGGGTTTATTCTCTCTCTCTGGGGTGTCAGCAACATGGGTTTATTCTCTCTCTCTCTGGGGTGTCAGCAACTTGGGTTTATTCTCTCTCTCTCTGGGGTGTCAGCAACATGGGTTTATTCTCTCTCTGGGGTGTCAGCAACATGGGTTTATTCTCTCTCTCTCTGGGGTGTCAGCAACATGGGTTTATTCTCTCTCTGGGGTGTCAGCAACATGGGTTTATTCTCTCTCTGGGGTGTCAGCAACATGGGTTTATTCTCTCTCTGGGGTGTCAGCAACATGGGTTTATTCTCTCTCTGGGGTGTCAGCAACATGGGTTTATTCTCTCTCTGGGGTGTCAGCAACATGGGTTTATTCTCTCTCTGGGGTGTCAGCAACATGGGTTTATTCTCTCTCTGGGGTGTCAGCAACATGGGTTTATTCTCTCTCTCTCTGGGGTGTCAGCAACATGGGTTTATTCTCTCTCTGGGGTGTCAGCAACATGGGTTTATTCTCTCTCTGGGGTGTCAGCAACATGGGTCTATTCTCTCTCTGGGGTGTCAGCAACATGGGTTTATTCTCTCTCTGGGGTGTCAGCAACATGGGTTTATTCTCTCTCTCTCTCTGGGGTGTCAGCAACATGGGTTTATTCTCTCTCTGGGGTGTCAGCAACATGGGTTTATTCTCTCTCTGGGGTGTCAGCAACATGGGTTTATTCTCTCTCTGGGGTGTCAGCAACATGGGTTTATTCTCTCTCTGGGGTGTCAGCAACATGGGTTTATTCTCTCTCTGGGGTGTCAGCAACATGGGTTTATTCTCTCTCTCTCTGGGTTGTCAGCAACATGGGTTTATTCTCTCTCTGGGGTGTCAGCAACATGGGTTTATTCTCTCTCTGGGGTGTCAGCAACATGGGTCTATTCTCTCTCTCTCTGGGGTGTCAGCAACATGGGTTTATTCTCTCTCTGGGGTGTCAGCAACATGGGTTTATTCTCTCTCTCTCTGGGGTGTCAGCAACATGGGTTTATTCTCTCTCTGGGGTGTCAGCAACATGGGTTTATTCTCTCTCTCTGGGGTGTCAGCAACATGGGTTTATTCTCTCTCTGGGGTGTCAGCAACATGGGTTTATTCTCTCTCTGGGGTGTCAGCAACATGGGTTTATTCTCTCTCTGGGGTGTCAGCAACATGGGTTTATTCTCTCTCTCTCTGGGGTGTCAGCAACATGGGTTTATTCTCTCTCTGGGGTGTCAGCAACATGGGTTTATTCTCTCTCTCTGGGGTGTCAGCAACATGGGTTTATTCTCTCTCTGGGGTGTCAGCAACATGGGTTTATTCTCTCTCTCTGGGGTGTCAGCAACATGGGTCTATTCTCTCTCTGGGGTGTCAGCAACATGGGTTTATTCTCTCTCTCTGGGTTGTGAACAACATGGGTTTATTCTCTCTCTCTCTGGGGTGTCAGTAACATGGGTTTATTCTATCTCTGGGGTGTCAGACACATGGGTTTATTCTCTCTCTCTGGGGTGTGAACAACATGGGTTTATTCTCTCTCTCTCTGGGGTGTCAGCAGCATGGGTTTCTTTTCTCTCTCTGGGGTGTCAGCAACATGGGTTTATTCTCTCTCTCTGGGGTGTCAGCAACATGGGTTTATTCTCTCTCTCTCTGGGGTGTCAGTAACATGGGTTTATTCTCTCTCTCTGGGGTGTCAGAAACATGGATTTATTCTCTCTCTCTCTGGGTTGTCAGCAACATGGGTTTCCTTTCTCTCTCTGGGGTGTCAGCAACATGGGTTTATTCTCTCCCTCTGGGTTGTGAACAACATGGGTCTATTCTCTCTCTGGGGTGTCAGCAGCATGGGTTTCTTTTCTCTCTCTGGGGTGTCAGCAACATGGGTTTATTCTCTCTCTCTGGGGTGTCAGCAACATGGGTTTATTCTCTCTCTCTCTGGGGTGTCAGTAACATGGGTTTATTCTCTCTCTCTGGGGTGTCAGAAACATGGGTTTATTCTCTCTCTCTGGGGTGTCAGTAACATGGGTTTATTCTCTCTCTCTGGGGTGTCAGTAACATGGGTTTATTCTCTCTCTCTGGGGTGTCAGCAACATGGGTTTATTCTCTCCCTCTGGGTTGTGAACAACATGGGTCTATTCTCTCTCTGGGGTGTCAGCAGCATGGGTTTCTTTTCTCTCTCTGGGGTGTCAGCAACATGGGTTTATTCTCTCTCTCTGGGGTGTCAGCAACATGGGTTTATTCTCTCTCTGGGGTGTCAGTAACATGGGTTTATTCTCTCTCTCTGGGGTGTCAGAAACATGGATTTATTCTCTCTCTCTCTGGGTTGTCAGCAACATGGGTTTCTTTTCTCTCTCTGGGGTGTCAGCAACATGGGTTTATTCTCTCCCTCTGGGTTGTGAACAACATGGGTTTATTCTCTCTCTCTGGGGTGTCAGCAACATGGGTCTATTCTCTCTCTGGGGTGTCAGCAACATGGGTCTATTCTCTCTCTGGGGTGTCAGCAACATGGGTCTATTCTCTCTCTGGAGTGTCAGCAACATGGGTTTATTCTCTCTGGGGTGTCAGAAACATGGGTTTATTCTCTCCTCTGGGTTGTGAACAACATGGGTTTATTCTCTCTCTCTCTGGGGTGTCAGCAACATGGGTCTATTCTCTCTCTGGGGTGTCAGCAACATGGGTCTATTCTCTCTCTGGGGTGTCAGCAACATGGGTCTATTCTCTCTCTGGAGTGTCAGCAACATGGGTCTATTCTCTCTCTGGGGTGTCAGCAACATGGGTTTATTCTCTCTCTGTGGTGTCAGCAACATGGGTTTATTCTCTCTCTGGGGTGTCAGCAACATGGGTTTATTCTCTCTCTGGGGTGTCAGCAACATGGGTCTATTCTCTCTCTGGGGTGTCAGCAACATGGGTCTATTCTCTCTCTGGGGTGTCAGCAACATGGGTCTATTCTCTCTCTGGGGTGTCAGCAACATGGGTTTATTCTCTCTCTCTGGGGTGTCAGCAACATGGGTTTATTCTCTCTCTGGGGTGTCAGCAACATGGGTCTATTCTCTCTCTGGGGTGTCAGCAACATGGGTTTATTCTCTCTCTGGGGTGTCAGCAACATGGGTCTATTCTCTCTCTGGGGTGTCAGCAACATGGGTCTATTCTCTCTCTGGGGTGTCAGCAACATGGGTCTATTCTCTCTCTGGGGTGTCAGCAACATGGGTCTATTCTCTCTCTGGGGTGTCAGCAACATGGGTCTATTCTCTCTCTGGGGTGTCAGCAACATGGGTTTATTCTCTCTCTCTGGGGTGTTAGCAACATGGGTTTATTCTCTCTCTGGGGTGTCAGCAACATGGGTTTATTCTCTCTCTCTGGGGTGTTAGCAACATGGGTTTATTCTCTCTCTGGGGTGTCAGCAACATGGGTTTATTCTCTCTCTCTGGGGTGTTAGCAACATGGGTTTATTCTCTCTCTGGGGTGTCAGCAACATGGGTTTATTCTCTCTCTCTGGGGTGTTAGCAACATGGGTTTATTCTCTCTCTGGGGTGTCAGCAACATGGGTTTATTCTCTCCCTCTGGGTTGTGAACAACATGGGTTTATTCTCTCTCTGGGGTGTCAGCAACATGGGTTTATTCTCTCTCTCTGGGGTGTCAGCAACATGGGTTTATTCTCTCTCTGGGGTGTCAGTAACATGGGTTTATTCTCTCTCTGGGGTGTCAGAAACATGGATTTATTCTCTCTCTCTCTGGGTTGTCAGCAACATGGGTTTCTTTTCTCTCTCTGGGGTGTCAGCAACATGGGTTTATTCTCTCCTCTGGGTTGTGAACAACATGGGTTTATTCTCTCTCTCTGGGGTGTCAGCAACATGGGTCTATTCTCTCTCTGGGGTGTCAGCAACATGGGTCTATTCTCTCTCTGGGGTGTCAGCAACATGGGTCTATTCTCTCTCTGGAGTGTCAGCAACATGGGTTTATTCTCTCTCTGGGGTGTCAGAAACATGGGTTTATTCTCTCCCTCTGGGTTGTGAACAACATGGGTTTATTCTCTCTCTCTGGGGTGTCAGCAACATGGGTCTATTCTCTCTCTGGGGTGTCAGCAACATGGGTCTATTCTCTCTCTGGGGTGTCAGCAACATGGGTCTATTCTCTCTCTGGAGTGTCAGCAACATGGGTCTATTCTCTCTCTGGGGTGTCAGCAACATGGGTTTATTCTCTCTCTGTGGTGTCAGCAACATGGGTTTATTCTCTCTCTGGGGTGTCAGCAACATGGGTTTATTCTCTCTCTGGGTGTCAGCAACATGGGTCTATTCTCTCTCTGGGGTGTCAGCAACATGGGTCTATTCTCTCTCTGGGGTGTCAGCAACATGGGTCTATTCTCTCTCTGGGGTGTCAGCAACATGGGTTTATTCTCTCTCTCTGGGGTGTCAGCAACATGGGTTTATTCTCTCTCTGGGGTGTCAGCAACATGGGTCTATTCTCTCTCTGGGGTGTCAGCAACATGGGTTTATTCTCTCTCTGGGGTGTCAGCAACATGGGTCTATTCTCTCTCTGGGGTGTCAGCAACATGGGTCTATTCTCTCTCTGGGGTGTCAGCAACATGGGTTTATTCTCTCTCTGGGGTGTCAGCAACATGGGTCTATTCTCTCTCTGGGGTGTCAGCAACATGGGTCTATTCTCTCTCTGGGGTGTCAGCAACATGGGTCTATTCTCTCTGGGGTGTCAGCAACATGGGTTTATTCTCTCTCTCTGGGGTGTTAGCAACATGGGTTTATTCTCTCTCTGGGGTGTCAGCAACATGGGTTTATTCTCTCTCTCTGGGGTGTTAGCAACATGGGTTTATTCTCTCTCTGGGGTGTCAGCAACATGGGTTTATTCTCTCTCTCTGGGGTGTTAGCAACATGGGTTTATTCTCTCTCTGGGGTGTCAGCAACATGGGTTTATTCTCTCTCTCTGGGGTGTTAGCAACATGGGTTTATTCTCTCTCTGGGGTGTCAGCAACATGGGTTTATTCTCTCCCTCTGGGTTGTGAACAACATGGGTTTATTCTCTCTCTGGGGTGTCAGCAACATGGGTTTATTCTCTCTCTCTGGGGTGTCAGTAACATGGGTTTATTCTCTCTCTCTGGGGTGTCAGCAACATGGGTTTATTCTCTCTCTCTGGGGTGTCAGCAACATGGGTTTATTCTCTCTCTCTGGGGTGTCAGTAACATGGGTTTATTCTCTCTCTCTGGGGTGTCAGCAACATGGGTTTATTCTCTCTCTCTCTGGGGTGTCAGCAACATGGGTCTATTCTCTCTCTGGGGTGTCAGCAACATGGGTCTATTCTCTCTCTGGGGTGTCAGCAACATGGGTTTATTCTCTCTCTCTGGGGTGTCAGTAACATGGGTTTATTCTCTCTCTCTGGGGTGTCAGCAACATGGGTTTATTCTCTCTCTCTCTGGGGTGTCAGCAACATGGGTCTATTCTCTCTCTGGGGTGTCAGCAACATGGGTCTATTCTCTCTCTGGGTTGTGAACAACATGGGTTTATTCTCTCTCTCTCTGGGGTGTCAGCAACATGGGTTTATTCTCTCTCTGGGGTGTCAGCAACATGGGTCTATTCTCTCTCTGGGGTGTCAGCAACATGGGTTTATTCTCTCTCTCTGGGGTGTCAGCAACATGGGTCTATTCTCTCTCTGGGGTGTCAGCAACTTGGGTTTATTCTCTCTCTGGGGTGTCAGCAACATGGGTTTATTCTCTCTCTCTGGGGTGTCAGCAACATGGGTCTATTCTCTCTCTGGGGTGTCAGCAACATGGGTTTATTCTCTCTCTCTGGGGTGTCAGCAACATGGGTTTATTCTCTCTCTGGGGTGTCAGCAACATGGGTTTATTCTCTCTCTGGGGTGTGAACAACATGGGTTTCTTCTCTTTCTGGGGTGTCAACAACATGGGTTTATTCTCTCTCTGGGGTGTCAGCAACATGGGTTTATTCTCTCTCTCTGGGGTGTCAGAAACATGGGTTTATTCTCTCTCTCTGGGGTGTCAGCAACATGGGTTTATTCTCTCTCTCTGGGGTGTCAGAAACATGGGTTTATTCTCTCTCTCTGGGGTGTCAGCAACATGGGTTTATTCTCTCTCTCTGGGGTGTCAGAAACATGGGTTTATTCTCTCTCTCTGGGGTGTCAGCAACATGGGTTTATTCTCTCTCTGGGGTGTGAACAACATGGGTTTATTCTCTCTCTGGGGTGTCAGCAACATGGGTTTATTCTCTCTCTCTCTGGGGTGTCAGTAACATGGGTTTATTTTATCTCTGGGGTGTCAGCAACATGGGTTTATTCTCTCTCTCTCTGGGGTGTGAACAACATGGGTTTATTCTCTCTCTCTCTGGGGTGTCAGCAACATGGGTTTATTCTCTCTCTCTCTGGGGTGTCAGCAACATGGGTTTATTCTCTCTCTCTGGGGTGTGAACAACAAGGGTTTATTCTCTCTCTCTGGGGTGTCAGCAACATGGGTCTATTCTCTCTCTGGGGTGTCAGCAACATGGGTTTATTCTCTCTCTCTGGGGTGTGAACAACAAGGGTTTATTCTCTCTCTCTGGGGTGTCAGCAACATGGGTTTATTCTCTCTCTCTCTGGGGTGTCAGCAACATGGGTTTATTCTCTCTCTGGGGTGTCAGCAACATGGGTTTATTCTCTCTCTCTGGGGTGTCAGCAACATGGGTTTATTCTCTCTCTCTGGGTTGTGAACAACATGGGTTTATTCTCTCTCTCTGGGGTGTCAGTAACATGGGTTTATTTTATCTCTGGGGTGTCAGCAACATGGGTTTATTCTCTCTCTCTGGGGTGTGAACAACATGGGTTTATTCTCTCTCTCTCTGGGGTGTCAGCAACATGGGTGTATTCTCTCTCTCTCTGGGGTGTGAACAACAAGGGTTTATTCTCTCTCTCTGGGGTGTCAGCAACATGGGTTTCTTTTCTCTCTCTGGGGTGTCAGCAACATGGGTTTATTCTCTCTCTCTCTCTGGGGTGTCAGCAACATGGGTTTATTCTCTCTCTCTGGGGTGTCAGCAACATGGGTTTATTCTCTCTCTCTCTCTGGGGTGTCAGCAACATGGGTTTATTCTCTCTCTCTGAGGTATCAGCAACATGGGTTTTTTCTCTCTCTCTGAGGTATCAGCAACATGGGTTTATTCTCTCTCTCTGAGATATCAGCAACATGGGTTTATTCTCTCTCTCTCTGGGGTGTCAGCAACATGGGTCTATTCTCTCTCTGGGGTGTCAGCAACATGGGTCTATTCTCTCTCTGGGGTGTCAGCAACATGGGTTTATTCTCTCTCTCTCTGGGGTGTCAGCAACATGGGTCTATTCTCTCTCTGGGGTGTCAGCAACATGGGTCTATTCTCTCTCTGGGGTGTCAGCAACATGGGTTTATTCTCTCTCTCTGGGGTGTCAGTAACATGGGTTTATTCTCTCTCTCTGGGGTGTCAGTAACATGGGTTTATTCTCTCTCTCTGAGGTATCAGCAACATGGGTTTATTCTCTCTCTCTGAGATATCAGCAACATGGGTTTATTCTCTCTCTCTGGGGTGTCAGTAACATGGGTTTATTCTCTCTCTCTGGGGTGTCAGCAACATGGGTCTATTCTCTCTCTGGGGTGTCAGCAACATGGGTTTATTCTCTCTCTGTGGTGTCAGCAACATGGGTCTATTCTCTCTCTGGGGTGTCAGCAACATGGGTTTATTCTCTCCCTCTGGGTTGTGAACAACATGGGTTTATTCTCTCTCTGGGGTGTCAGCAACATGGGTTTATTCTCTCTCTCTCTGGGGTGTCAGCAACATGGGTCTATTCTCTCTCTGGGGTGTCAGCAACATGGGTTTATTCTCTCTCTGGGGTGTCAGCAACATGGGTCTATTCTCTCTCTGGGGTGTCAGCAACATGGGTCTATTCTCTCTCTGGGGTGTCAGCAACATGGGTTTATTCTCTCTCTCTGGGGTGTCAGCAACATGGGTTTATTCTCTCTCTGGGGTGTCAGCAACATGGGTTTATTCTCTCTCTGGGGTGTGAACAACATGGGTTTATTCTCTTTCTGGGGTGTCAACAACATGGGTTTATTCTCTCTCTGGGGTGTCAGCAACATGGGTTTATTCTCTCTCTCTGGGGTGTCAGCAACATGGGTTTATTCTCTCTCTGGGGTGTCAGCAACATGGGTTTATTCTCTCTCTGGGGTGTCAGCAACATGGGTTTATTCTCTCTCTCTGGGGTGTCAGAAACATGGGTTTATTCTCTCTCTGGGGTGTCAGCAACATGGGTTTATTCTCTCTCTGGGGTGTGAACAACATGGGTTTATTCTCTCTCTGGGGTGTCAGCAACATGGGTTTATTCTCTCTCTCTCTGGGGTGTCAGTAACATGGGTTTATTTTATCTCTGGGGTGTCAGCAACATGGGTTTATTCTCTCTCTCTGGGGTGTGAACAACATGGGTTTATTCTCTCTCTCTCTGGGGTGTCAGCAACATGGGTTTATTCTCTCTCTCTCTGGGGTGTCAGCAACATGGGTTTATTCTCTCTCTCTGGGGTGTGAACAACAAGGGTTTATTCTCTCTCTCTGGGGTGTCAGCAACATGGGTCTATTCTCTCTCTGGGGTGTCAGCAACATGGGTTTATTCTCTCTCTCTGGGGTGTGAACAACAAGGGTTTATTCTCTCTCTCTGGGGTGTCAGCAACATGGGTTTATTCTCTCTCTCTCTGGGGTGTCAGCAACATGGGTCTATTCTCTCTCTGGGGTGTCAGCAACATGGGTTTATTCTCTCTCTGGGGTGTCAGCAACATGGGTTTATTCTCTCTCTCTGGGTTGTGAACAACATGGGTTTATTCTCTCTCTCTGGGGTGTCAGTAACATGGGTTTATTTTATCTCTGGGGTGTCAGCAACATGGGTTTATTCTCTCTCTCTGGGGTGTGAACAACATGGGTTTATTCTCTCTCTCTCTGGGGTGTCAGCAACATGGGTGTATTCTCTCTCTCTCTGGGGTGTGAACAACAAGGGTTTATTCTCTCTCTCTGGGGTGTCAGCAACATGGGTTTCTTTTCTCTCTCTGGGGTGTCAGCAACATGGGTTTATTCTCTCTCTCTCTGGGGTGTCAACAACATGGGTTTATTCTCTCTCTCTGGGGTGTCAGTAACATGGGTTTATTCTCTCTCTGGGGTGTCAGCAACATGGGTTTCTTTTCTCTCTCTGGAGTGTCAGCAGCATGGGTTTATTCTCTCTCTCTCTGAGGTGTCAGCAACATGGGTTTATTCTCTCTCTCTGGGGTGTCAGTAACATGGGTTTATTCTCTCTCTCTCTGAGGTGTCAGCAACATGGGTTTATTCTCTCTCTCTGGGGTGTCAGAAACATGGGTTTATTCTCTCTCTGGGTGTCAGCAACATGGGTTTATTCTCTCTCTCTGGGGTGTCAGCAACATGGGTTTATTCTCTCTCTCTGGGGTGTCAGCAACATGGGTTTATTCTCTCTCTCTGGGGTGTCAGCAACATGGGTTTATTCTCTCTCTGGGGTGTCAGCAACATGGGTTTATTCTCTCTCTGTGGTGTCAGCAACATGGGTTTATTCTCTCTCTGGGGTGTCAGCAACATGGGTTTATTCTCTTTCTGGGGTGTAAGCAACATGGGTTTATTCTCTCTCTGGGGTGTCAGCAACATGGGTTTATTCTCTCTCTCTGGGGTGTCAGCAACATGGCTTTATTCTCTCTCTGGGGTGTCAGCAACATGGGTTTATTCTCTCTCTGGGGTGTCAGCAACATGGGTTTATTCTCTCTCTGGGGTGTCAGCAACATGGGTTTATTCTCTCTCTCTGGGGTGTCAGCAACATGGGTTTATTCTCTCTCTCTGAGGTATCAGCAACATGGGTTTTTTCTCTCTCTCTGAGGTATCAGCAACATGGGTTTATTCTCTCTCTCTCTGGGGTGTCAGCAACATGGGTCTATTCTCTCTCTGGGGTGTCAGCAACATGGGTTTATTCTCTCTCTCTGGGTTGTGAACAACATGGGTTTATTCTCTCTCTCTCTGGGGTGTCAGTAACATGGGTTTATTCTATCTCTGGGGTGTCAGACACATGGGTTTATTCTCTCTCTCTGGGGTGTGAACAACATGGGTTTATTCTCTCTCTCTCTGGGGTGTCAGCAGCATGGGTTTCTTTTCTCTCTCTGGGGTGTCAGCAACATGGGTTTATTCTCTCTCTCTGGGGTGTCAGCAACATGGGTTTCTTTTCTCTCTCTGGGGTGTCAGCAGCATGGGTTTATTCTCTCTCTCTCTGGGGTGTCAGCAACATGGGTTTATTCTCTCTCTCTGGGGTGTCAGAAACATGGATTTATTCTCTCTCTCTCTGGGGTGTCAGCAACATGGGTTTATTCTCTCTCTCTCTGGGGTGTCAGCAACATGGGTCTATTCTCTCTCTGGGGTGTCAGCAACATGGGTTTATTCTCTCTCTGGGGTGTCAGCAACATGGGTTTATTCTCTCTCTGGGTTGTGAACAACATGGGTTTATTCTCTCTCTGGGGTGTCAGCAACATGGGTTTATTCTCTCTCTGGGGTGTCAACAACATGGGTTTATTCTCTCTCTCTGGGGTGTCAGCAACATGGGTTTATTCTCTCTCTGGGGTGTCAGCAACATGGGTTTATTCTCTCTCTGGGGTGTCAACAACATGGGTTTATTCTCTCTCTCTGGGGTGTCAGCAACTTGGGTTTATTCTCTCTCTGGGGTGTCAGCAACATGGGTTTATTCTCTCTCTCTGGGGTGACAGTAACATGGGTTTATTCTCTCTCTGGGGTGTCAGCAACTTGGGTTTATTCTCTCTCTAGGGTGTCAGCAACATGGGTTTATTCTCTCTCTCTGGGGTGACAGTAACATGGGTTTATTCTCTCTCTGGGGTGTCAGCAACATGGGTTTATTCTCTCTCTGGGGTGTCAGCAACATGGGTTTATTCTCTTTCTGGGGTGTAAGCAACATGGGTTTATTCTCTCTCTGGGGTGTCAGCAACATGGGTTTATTCTCTCTCTCTGGGGTGTCAGCAACATGGGTTTATTCTCTCTCTCTGGGGTGTCAGCAACATGGGTTTATTCTCTCTCTCTGAGGTATCAGCAACATGGGTTTTTTCTCTCTCTCTGAGGTATCAGCAACATGGGTTTATTCTCTCTCTCTCTGGGGTGTCAGCAACATGGGTCTATTCTCTCTCTGGGGTGTCAGCAACATGGGTTTATTCTCTCTCTCTGGGTTGTGAACAACATGGGTTTATTCTCTCTCTCTGGGGTGTCAGTAACATGGGTTTATTCTATCTCTGGGGTGTCAGACACATGGGTTTATTCTCTCTCTCTGGGGTGTGAACAACATGGGTTTATTCTCTCTCTCTGGGGTGTGAACAACATGGGTTTATTCTCTCTCTCTCTGGGGTGTCAGCAGCATGGGTTTATTCTCTCTCTCTGGGGTGTCAGCAACATGGGTTTATTCTCTCTCTCTGGGGTGTCAGCAACATGGCTTTCTTTTCTCTCTCTGGGGTGTCAGCAACATGGGTTTATTCTCTCTCTGGGGTGTCAGTAACATGGGTTTATTCTCTCTCTGGGGTGTCAGTAACATGGGTTTATTCTCTCTCTGGGGTGTCAGCAACATGGGTTTATTCTCTCTCTCTGGGGTGTCAGCAACATGGGTTTATTCTCTCTCTCTGGGGTGTCAGCAACATGGGTTTCTTTTCTCTCTCTGGGGTGTCAGCAACATGGGTTTATTCTCTCTCTGGGGTGTCAGCAACATGGGTTTCTTTTCTCTCTCTGGGGTGTCAGCAACATGGGTTTATTCTCTCTCTCTGGGGTGTCAGCAACATGGGTTTATTCTCTCTGGGGTGTCAGCAACATGGGTTTATTCTCTCTCTGGGGTGTCAGCAACATGGGTTTATTCTCTCTCTCTGGGTGTCAGCAACATGGGTTTATTCTCTCTCTGGGTGTCAGCAACATGGGTTTATTCTCTCTCTGGGGTGTCAGCAACATGGGTTTATTCTATCTCTGGGTGTCAGCAACATGGGTTTATTCTCTCTCTGGGGTGTCAGCAACATGGGTTTATTCTCTCTCTCTGGGGTGTCAGCAACATGGGTTTATTCTCTCTCTCTGGGGTGTCAGCAACATGGGTTTATTCTATCTCTGGGGTGTCAGCAACATGGGTTTATTCTCTCTCTCTGGGGTGTCAGCAACATGGGTTTATTCTATCTCTGGGGTGTCAGACACATGGGTTTATTCTCTCTCTCTGGGGTGTGAACAACATGGCTTTCTTTTCTCTCTCTGGGGTGTCAGCAACATGGGTTTATTCTCTCTCTCTGGGGTGTCAGCAACATGGGTTTATTCTCTCTCTCTGGGGTGTCAGCAACATGGGTTTATTCTCTCTCTCTGGGGTGTCAGCAACATGGCTTTCTTTTCTCTCTCTGGGGTGTCAGCAACATGGGTTTATTCTCTCTCTCTGGGGTGTCAGCAACATGGGTTTCTTTTCTCTCTCTGGGGTGTCAGCAACATGGGTTTATTCTCTCTCTCTGGGGTGTCAGCAACATGGGTTTATTCTCTCTCTCTGGGGTGTCAGCAACATGGGTTTTTCTCTCTCTGGGGTGTCAGCAACATGGGTTTATTCTCTCTCTCTTGGGTGTCAGCAACATGGGTTTATTCTCTCTCTTGGGTGTCAGCAACATGGCTTTCTTTTCTCTCTCTGGGGTGTCAGCAACATGGGTTTATTCTATCTCTGGGGTGTCAGACACATGGGTTTATTCTCTCTCTCTGGGGTGTCAGCAACATGGGTTTATTCTCTCTCTCTGGGGTGTCAACAACATGGGTTTATTCTCTCTCTCTCTGGGGTGTCAGCAACATGGGTTTATTCTCTCTCTGGGGTGTCAGCAACATGGGTTTCTTTTCTCTCTGGGGTGTCAGCAACATGGGTTTATTCTCTCTCTCTGGGGTGTCAGCAACATGGGTTTATTTTCTCTCTCTGGGGTGTCAGCAACATGGGTTTCTTTTCTCTCTCTGGGGTGTCAGCAACATGGGTTTATTCTCTCTCTCTGGGGTGTCAGCAACATGGGTTTATTCTCTTGGGTGTCAGCAACATGGCTTTCTTTTCTCTCTCTGGGGTGTCAGCAACATGGGTTTATTCTCTCTCTCTCTGGGTGTCAGCAACATGGGTTTCTTTTCTCTCTCTTGGGTGTCAGCAACATGGGTTTATTTTCTCTCTCTGGGTGTCAGCAACATGGGTTTATTTTCTCTCTCTGGGGTGTCAGTAACATGGGTTTCTTTTCTCTCTCTGGGGTGTCAGCAACATGGGTTTATTCTCTCTCTCTGGGGTGTCAGCAACATGGGTTCTTTTCTCTTTCTGGGGTGTCAGCAACATGGGTTTCTTTTCTCTTTCTGGGGTGTCAGCAACATGGGTTTCTTTTCTCTTTCTGGGGTGTCAGCAACATGGGTTTATTCTCTCTCTGGGGTGTCAGCAACATGGGTTTCTTTTCTCTCTCTGGGGTGTCAGCAACATGGGTTTATTTTCTCTCTCTGGGGTGTCAGCAACATGGGTTTATTTTCTCTCTCTGGGGTGTCAGCAACATGGGTTTCTTTCTCTCTCTGGGGTGTCAGCAACATGGGTTTATTTTCTCTCTCTGGGGTGTCAGCAACATGGGTTTATTCTCTCTCTGGGGTGTCAGCAACATGGGTTTATTTTCTCTCTCTGGGGTGTCAGCAACATGGGTTTATTCTCTCTCTCTTGGGGTGTCAGCAACATGGGTTTATTTTCTCTCTCTGGGGTGTCAGCAACATGGGTTTATTCTCTCTCTTGGGTGTCAGCAACATGGGTTTCTTTTCTCTCTCTGGGGTGTCAGCAACATGGGTTTATTTTCTCTTTCTGGGGTGTCAGCAACATGGGTTTATTCTCTCTCTGGGGTGTCAGCAACATGGGTTTATTTTCTCTCTCTGGGGTGTCAGCAACATGGGTTTATTCTCTCTCTGGGGTGTCAGCAACATGGGTTTATTTTCTCTCTCTGGGGTGTCAGCAACATGGGTTTATTTTCTTTTCTCTTTCTGGGGTGTCAGCAACATGGGTTTATTTTCTCTCTCTGGGGTGTCAGCAACATGGGTTTATTCTCTCTCTCTGGGGTGTCAGCAACATGGGTTTCTTTTCTCTCTCTGGGGTGTCAGCAACATGGGTTTATTTTCTCTCTCTGGGGTGTCAGCAACATGGGTTTATTTTCTCTCTCTGGGGTGTCAGCAACATGGGTTTATT
This sequence comes from Oncorhynchus keta, assembly GCF_023373465.1. Taxonomy (NCBI): domain Eukaryota; kingdom Metazoa; phylum Chordata; class Actinopteri; order Salmoniformes; family Salmonidae; genus Oncorhynchus; species Oncorhynchus keta. The sequence goes on along the minus strand of NC_068450.1, from coordinate 21,019,674 downwards.
TTCTCTCTCTGGGGTGTCAGCAACATGGGTTTATTCTCTCTTTCTGGGGTGTCAGCAACATGGGTTTATTTTCTCTCTCTGGGGTGTCAGCAACATGGGTTTATTTTCTCTCTCTCTGGGGTGTCAGCAACATGGGTTTTTCTCTCTCTGGGGTGTCAGCAACATGGGTTTATTTTCTCTCTCTGGGGTGTCAGCAACATGGGTTTATTTTCTCTCTCTGGGGTGTCAGCAACATGGGTTTCTTTTCTCTCTCTGGGGTGTCAGCAACATGGGTTTATTCTCTCTCTCTCTGGGGTGTCAGCAACATGGGTTTCTTTTCTCTCTCTGGGGTGTCAGCAACATGGGTTTCTTTTCTCTCTCTGGGGTGTCAGCAACATGGGTTTCTTTTTCTCTCTCTCTGGGGTGTCAGCAACATGGGTTTATTTTCTCTCTCTGGGGTGTCAGCAACATGGGTTTCTTTTCTCTTCTGGGGTGTCAGCAACATGGGTTTATTCTCTCTCTCTGGGGTGTCAGCAACATGGGTTTCTTTTCTCTTTCTGGGGTGTCAGCAACATGGGTTTATTTTCTCTCTCTGGGGTGTCAGCAACATGGGTTTTCTTTTCTCTCTGGGGTGTCAGCAACATGGGTTTATTTTCTCTCTGGGGTGTCAGCAACATGGGTTTATTCTCTCTCTGGGGTGTCAGCAACATGGGTTTATTTTCTCTTTCTGGGGTGTCAGCAACATGGGTTTCTTTTCTCTCTCTTGGGTGTCAGCAACATGGGTTTATTCATGGGTTTCTTTTCTCTCTGGGGTGTCAGCAACATGGGTTTATTTTCTCTCTCTGGGGTGTCAGCAACATGGCTTTCTTTTCTCTTTCTGGGGTGTCAGCAACATGGCTGGGGTGGTTTATTTTCTCTCTCTGGGGTGTCAGCAACATGGGTTTATTTTCTCTCTCTGGGGTGTCAGCAACATGGGTTTATTCTCTCTCTCTGGGGTGTCAGCAACATGGGTTTCTTTTCTCTCTCTGGGGTGTCAGCAACATGGGTTTATTCTCTCTCTCTGGGGTGTCAGCAACATGGGTTTCTTTCTCTTTCTGGGGTGTCAGCAACATGGGTTTATTCTCTCTCTGGGGTGTCAGCAACATGGGTTTATTCTCTCTCTGGGGTGTCAGCAACATGGGTTTATTTTCTCTTTCTGGGGTGTCAGCAACATGGGTTTCTTTTCTCTCTCTGGGGTGTCAGCAACATGGCTTTCTTTTCTCTCTCTGGGGTGTCAGCAACATGGGTTTATTCTCTCTCTCTGGGGTGTCAGCAACATGGGTTTCTTTTCTCTCTCTGGGGTGTCAGCAACATGGGTTTCTTTTCTCTCTCTGGGGTGTCAGCAACATGGGTTTCTTTTCTCTCTCTGGGGTGTCAGCAACATGGCTTTCTTTTCTCTCTCTGGGGTGTCAGACACATGGGTTTATTCTCTCTCTCTGGGGTGTCAGCAACATGGGTTTCTTTTCTCTCTCTGGGGTGTCAGCAACATGGCTTTCTTTTCTCTCTCTGGGGTGTCAGCAACATGGGTTTATTCTATCTCTGGGGTGTCAGACACATGGGTTTATTCTCTCTCTCTGGGGTGTGAACAACATGGGTTTATTCTCTCTCTCTGGGGTGTGAACAACATGGGTTTATTCTCTCTCTCTCTGGGGTGTCAGCAGCATGGGTTTATTCTCTCTCTCTGGGGTGTCAGCAACATGGGTTTCTTTTCTCTCTCTTGGGTGTCAGCAACATGGGTTTATTCTCTCTCTCTGGGGTGTCAGCAACATGGCTTTCTTTTCTCTCTCTTGGGTGTCAGCAACATGGGTTTCTTTTCTCTCTCTGGGGTGTCAGCAACATGGGTTTATTCTCTCTCTCTCTGGGGTGTCAGCAACATGGGTTTCTTTTCTCTCTCTTGGGTGTCAGCAACATGGCTTTCTTTTCTCTCTCTGGGGTGTCAGCAACATGGGTTTATTCTCTCTCTCTGGGGTGTCAGCAACATGGGTTTCTTTTCTCTCTCTTGGGTGTCAGCAACATGGCTTTCTTTTCTCTCTCTGGGGTGTCAGCAACATGGCTTTCTTTTCTCTCTCTGGGGTGTCAGTAACATGGCTTTCTTTTCTCTCTCTGGGGTGTCAGCAACATGGGTTTATTCTCTCTCTCTGGGGTGTCAGCAACATGGGTTTCTTTTCTCTTTCTGGGGTGTCAGCAACATGGGTTTCTTTTCTCTTTCTGGGGTGTCAGCAACATGGGTTTCTTTTCTCTTTCTGGGGTGTCAGCAACATGGGTTTCTTTTCTCTCTTGGGTGTCAGCAACATGGGTTTCTTTTCTCTCTCTTGGGTGTCAGCAACATGGGTTTCTTTTCTCTCTCTTGGGTGTCAGCAGCATGGGTTTCTTTTCTCTCTCTTGGGTGTCAGCAACATGGGTTTCTTTTCTCTCTCTTGGGTGTCAGCAACATGGGTTTCTTTTCTCTTTCTGGGGTGTCAGCAACATGGGTTTCTTTTCTCTCTCTTGGGTGTCAGCAACATGGGTTTCTTTTCTCTCTCTTGGGTGTCAGCAACATGGGTTTCTTTTCTCTCTCTTGGGTGTCAGCAACATTTTCTTTTCTCTTTCTGGGGTGTCAGCAACATGGGTTTCTTTTCTCTCTCTTGGGTGTCAGCAACATGGGTTTCTTTTCTCTCTCTTGGGTGTCAGCAACATGGGTTTCTTTTCTCTTTCTGGGGTGTCAGCAACATGGGTTTCTTTTTCTCTTTCTGGGGTGTCAGCAACATGGGTTTCTTTTCTCTCTCTTGGGGTGTCAGCAACATGGGTTTCTTTTCTCTCTCTTGGGGTGTCAGCAACATGGGTTTCTTTTCTCTCTCTGGGTGTCAGCAACATGGGTTTCTTTTCTCTCTCTGGGTGTCAGCAACATGGGTTTCTTTTCTCTCAGCAACATCTTTCTTTTCTCTTTCTGGGGTGTCAGCAACATGGGTTTCTTTTCTCTCTCTTGGGTGTCAGCAACATGGGTTTCTTTTCTCTCTCTTGGGTGTCAGCAACATGGGTTTCTTTTCTCTTTCTGGGGTGTCAGCAACATGGGTTTCTTTTCTCTTTCTGGGGTGTCAGCAACATGGGTTTCTTTTCTCTCTCTTGGGTGTCAGCAACATGGGTTTCTTTTCTCTCTCTGGGTGTCAGCAACATGGCTTTCTTTTCTCTCTCTTGGGTGTCAGCAACATGGGTTTCTTTTCTCTTTCTGTGTCAGCAACATGGCTTTCTTTTCTCTTTCTGGGGTGTCAGCAACATGGGTTTCTTTTCTCTCTCTTGGGTGTCAGCAACATGGCTTTCTTTTCTCTTTCTGGGGTGTCAGCAACATGGGTTTCTTTTCTCTCTCTGGGGTGTCAGCAACATGGGTTTCTTTTCTCTTTCTGGGGTGTCAGCAACATGGGTTTCTTTTCTCTTTCTGGGGTGTCAGCAACATGGGTTTATTCTCTCTCTCTGGGGTGTCAGCAACATGGGTTTCTTTTCTCTTTCTGGGGTGTCAGCAACATGGGTTTCTTTTCTCTCTCTGGGGTGTCAGCAACATGGGTTTCTTTTCTCTCTCTGGGGTGTCAGCAACATGGGTTTCTTTTCTCTCTCTGGGGTGTCAGCAACATGGGTTTCTTTTCTCTTTCTGGGGTGTCAGCAACATGGGTTTATTCTCTCTCTCTGGGGTGTCAGCAACATGGCTTTCTTTTCTCTTTCTGGGGTGTCAGCAACATGGGTTTCTTTTCTCTCTCTTGGGTGTCAGCAACATGGGTTTCTTTTTCTCTTTCTGGGGTGTCAGCAACATGGGTTTCTTTTCTCTTTCTGGGGTGTCAGCAACATGGGTTTCTTTTCTCTCTCTGGGTGTCAGCAACATGGCTTTCTTTTCTCTTTCTGGGGTGTCAGCAACATGGGTTTCTTTTCTCTCTCTTGGGTGTCAGCAACATGGGTTTCTTTTCTCTCTCTTGGGTGTCAGCAACATGGGTTTCTTTTTCTCTCTGGGGTGTCAGCAACATGGGTTTCTTTTCTCTTTCTGGGGTGTCAGCAACATGGGTTTCTTTTCTCTCTGGGGTGTCAGCAACATGGGTTTCTTTTCTCTCTTTGGGTGTCAGCAACATGGCTTTCTTTTCTCTTTCTGGGGTGTCAGCAACATGGGTTTCTTTTCTCTCTCTTGGGTGTCAGCAACATGGGTTTCTTTTCTCTTCTTGGGTGTCAGCAACATGGGTTTCTTTTCTCTCTCTTGGGTGTCAGCAACATGGCTTTCTTTTCTCTTTCTGGGTGTCAGCAACATGGGTTTCTTTTCTCTTTCTGGGGTGTCAGCAACATGGGTTTCTTTTCTCTCTCTGGGTGTCAGCAACATGGCTTTCTTTTCTCTTTCTGGGGTGTCAGCAACATGGGTTTCTTTTCTCTCTCTTGGGTGTCAGCAACATGGGTTTCTTTTCTCTTCTTGGGTGTCAGCAACATGGGTTTCTTTTCTCTCTCTTGGGTGTCAGCAACATGGCTTTCTTTTCTCTTTCTGGGGTGTCAGCAACATGGGTTTCTTTTCTCTCTCTTGGGTGTCAGCAACATGGGTTTCTTTTCTCTCTCTTGGGTGTCAGCAACATGGGTTTCTTTTCTCTCTCTGGGTGTCAGCAACATGGGTTTCTTTTCTCTCTCTTGGGTGTCAGCAACATGGCTTTCTTTTCTCTTTCTGGGGTGTCAGCAACATGGGTTTCTTTTCTCTCTCTTGGGTGTCAGCAACATGGGTTTCTTTTCTCTCTCTTGGGTGTCAGCAACATGGGTTTCTTTTCTCTCTCTTGGGTGTCAGCAACATGGCTTTCTTTTCTCTTTCTGGGGTGTCAGCAACATGGGTTTCTTTTCTCTCTCTTGGGTGTCAGCAACATGGGTTTCTTTTCTCTCTCTTGGGTGTCAGCAACATGGGTTTCTTTTCTCTTTCTGGGTGTCAGCAACATGGGTTTCTTTTCTCTTTCTGGGGTGTCAGCAACATGGCTTTCTTTTCTCTCTCTTGGGTGTCAGCAACATGGCTTTCTTTCTCTCTGGGTGTCAGCAACATGGGTTTCTTTTCTCTCTGGGGTGTCAGCAACATGGGTTTCTTTTCTCTCTCTCTGGGTGTCAGCAACATGGGTTTCTTTTTCTCTCTCTGGGTGTCAGCAACATGGGTTTCTTTTCTCTCTCTGGGGTGTCAGCAACATGGGTTTCTTTCTCTCTCTCTGGGTGTCAGCAACATGGGTTTCTTTTCTCTCTCTGGGTGTCAGCAACATGGGTTTCTTTTCTCTTTCTGGGGTGTCAGCAACATGGCTTTCTTTTCTCTTCTGGGGTGTCAGCAACATGGGTTTCTTTTCTCTCTCTTGGGTGTCAGCAACATGGCTTTTTTTCTCTCTTGGGTGTCAGCAACATGGGTTTCTTTTCTCTTTCTGGGGTGTCAGCAACATGGGTTTCTTTTCTCTCTTCTGGGGTGTCAGCAACATGGGTTTCTTTTCTCTCTCTGGGGTGTCAGCAACATGGGTTTCTTTTTCTCTCTCTGGGGTGTCAGCAACATGGGTTTCTTTTTCTCTCTGGGGTGTCAGCAACATGGGTTTCTTTTCTCTTTCTGGGGTGTCAGCAACATGGGTTTATTCTCTCTCTCTGGGGTGTCAGCAACATGGCTTTCTTTTCTCTTTCTGGGTGTCAGCAACATGGGTTTCTTTTCTCTCTCTTGGGTGTCAGCAACATGGCTTTCTTTTTCTCTTTCTGGGGTGTCAGCAACATGGGTTTCTTTTCTCTTTCTGGGGTGTCAGCAACATGGGTTTCTTTTCTCTCTCTTGGGGTGTCAGCAACATGGGTTTCTTTTCTCTTTCTGGGTGTCAGCAACATGGGTTTCTTTTCTCTCTCTTGGGTGTCAGCAACATGGGTTTCTTTTCTCTCTCTGGGTGTCAGCAACATGGGTTTCTTTTCTCTCTCTGGGGTGTCAGCAACATGGGTTTCTTTTCTCTCTCTGGGGTGTCAGCAACATGGGTTTCTTTTCTCTCTCTGGGGTGTCAGCAACATGGGTTTCTTTCTCTCTTTGGGTGTCAGCAACATGGCTTTCTTTTCTCTTTCTGGGGTGTCAGCAACATGGGTTTCTTTTCTCTCTCTCTTGGGTGTCAGCAACATGGGTTTCTTTTCTCTCTCTTGGGTGTCAGCAACATGGGTTTCTTTTCTCTCTCTTGGGTGTCAGCAATATGGCTTTCTTTTCTCTTTCTGGGGTGTCAGCAACATGGCTTTCTTTTCTCTTTCTGGGGTGTCAGCAACATGGGTTTCTTTTCTCTCTCTTGGGTGTCAGCAACATGGCTTTCTTTTCTCTTTCTGGGGTGTCAGCAACATGGGTTTCTTTTCTCTCTCTTGGGTGTCAGCAACATGGCTTTCTTTTCTCTCTCTTGGGTGTCAGCAACATGGGTTTCTTTTCTCTCTCTTGGGTGTCAGCAACATGGCTTTCTTTTCTCTTTCTGGGGTGTCAGCAACATGGGTTTCTTTTCTCTCTCTTGGGTGTCAGCAACATGGCTTTCTTTTCTCTTTCTGGGGTGTCAGCAACATGGCTTTCTTTTCTCTTTCTGGGGTGTCAGCAACATGGGTTTCTTTTCTCTCTCTTGGGTGTCAGCAACATGGCTTTCTTTTCTCTTTCTGGGGTGTCAGCAACATGGGTTTCTTTTCTCTCTCTTGGGTGTCAGCAACATGGGTTTCTTTTCTCTCTCTTGGGTGTCAGCAACATGGGTTTCTTTTCTCTCTCTTGGGTGTCAGCAACATGGCTTTCTTTTCTCTTTCTGGGTGTCAGCAACATGGGTTTCTTTTCTCTCTCTTGGGTGTCAGCAACATGGGTTTCTTTTCTCTCTCTTGGGTGTCAGCAACATGGGTTTCTTTTCTCTTTCTGGGGTGTCAGCAACATGGCTTTCTTTTCTCTTTCTGGGGTGTCAGCAACATGGGTTTCTTTTCTCTCTCTTGGGTGTCAGCAACATGGCTTTCTTTTCTCTCTCTTGGGTGTCAGCAACATGGCTTTCTTTTCTCTTTCTGGGGTGTCAGCAACATGGGTTTCTTTTCTCTCTCTTGGGTGTCAGCAACATGGGTTTCTTTTCTCTCTCTTGGGTGTCAGCAACATGGCTTTCTTTTCTCTTTCTGGGGTGTCAGCAACATGGGTTTCTTTTCTCTCTCTTGGGTGTCAGCAACATGGGTTTCTTTTCTCTCTCTTGGGTGTCAGCAACATGGGTTTCTTTTCTCTTTCTGGGGTGTCAGCAACATGGCTTTCTTTTCTCTTTCTGGGGTGTCAGCAACATGGCTTTCTTTTCTCTCTCTTGGGTGTCAGCAACATGGGTTTCTTTTCTCTCTCTTGGGTGTCAGCAACATGGCTTTCTTTTCTCTCTCTTGGGTGTCAGCAACATGGGTTTCTTTTCTCTTTCTGGGGTGTCAGCAACATGGCTTTCTTTTCTCTTTCTGGGGTGTCAGCAACATGGGTTTCTTTTCTCTCTCTTGGGTGTCAGCAACATGGCTTTCTTTTCTCTTTCTGGGGTGTCAGCAACATGGGTTTCTTTTCTCTCTCTGGGGTGTCAGCAACATGGGTTTCTTTTCTCTTTCTGGGGTGTCAGCAACATGGGTTTCTTTTCTCTTTCTGGGGTGTCAGCAACATGGGTTTATTTTCTCTCTCTGGGGTGTCAGCAACATGGCTTTCTTTTCTCTTTCTGGGGTGTCAGCAACATGGGTTTCTTTTCTCTCTCTGGGGTGTCAGCAACATGGGTTTCTTTTCTCTCTCTGGGGTGTCAGCAACATGGGTTTCTTTTCTCTCTCTGGGGTGTCAGCAACATGGGTTTCTTTTCTCTTTCTGGGGTGTCAGCAACATGGGTTTATTCTCTCTCTCTGGGGTGTCAGCAACATGGCTTTCTTTTCTCTTTCTGGGGTGTCAGCAACATGGGTTTCTTTTCTCTCTCTTGGGTGTCAGCAACATGGCTTTCTTTTCTCTTTCTGGGGTGTCAGCAACATGGGTTTCTTTTCTCTTTCTGGGGTGTCAGCAACATGGGTTTCTTTTCTCTCTCTTGGGTGTCAGCAACATGGGTTTCTTTTCTCTCTCTTGGGTGTCAGCAACATGGGTTTCTTTTCTCTCTCTTGGGTGTCAGCAACATGGCTTTCTTTTCTCTTTCTGGGGTGTCAGCAACATGGGTTTCTTTTCTCTTTCTGGGGTGTCAGCAACATGGGTTTCTTTTCTCTCTCTTGGGTGTCAGCAACATGGCTTTCTTTTCTCTTTCTGGGGTGTCAGCAACATGGGTTTCTTTTCTCTCTCTTGGGTGTCAGCAACATGGGTTTCTTTTCTCTCTCTTGGGTGTCAGCAACATGGGTTTCTTTTCTCTCTCTTGGGTGTCAGCAACATGGCTTTCTTTTCTCTTTCTGGGGTGTCAGCAACATGGCTTTCTTTTCTCTTTCTGGGGTGTCAGCAACATGGGTTTCTTTTCTCTCTCTTGGGTGTCAGCAACATGGCTTTCTTTTCTCTTTCTGGGGTGTCAGCAACATGGGTTTCTTTTCTCTCTCTTGGGTGTCAGCAACATGGCTTTCTTTTCTCTCTCTTGGGTGTCAGCAACATGGGTTTCTTTTCTTTTTGGGTGTCAGCAACATCTCTTTTTTCTCTTTCTGGGTGTCAGCAACATGGGTTTCTTTTCTCTCTCTTGGGTGTCAGCAACATGGCTTTCTTTTCTCTTTCTGGGGTGTCAGCAACATGGCTTTCTTTTCTCTTTCTGGGGTGTCAGCAACATGGGTTTCTTTTCTCTCTCTTGGGTGTCAGCAACATGGCTTTCTTTTCTCTTTCTGGGGTGTCAGCAACATGGCTTTCTTTTCTCTCTCTTGGGTGTCAGCAACATGGGTTTCTTTTCTCTCTCTTGGGTGTCAGCAACATGGGTTTCTTTTCTCTCTCTTGGGTGTCAGCAACATGGGTTTCTTTTCTCTCTCTTGGGTGTCAGCAACATGGCTTTCTTTTCTCTCTCTGGGGTGTCAGCAACATGGGTTTATTCTCTCTCTCTGGGGTGTCAGCAACATGGGTTTCTTTTCTCTTTCTGGGGTGTCAGCAACATGGCTTTCTTTTCTCTCTCTTGGGTGTCAGCAACATGGCTTTCTTTTCTCTTTCTGGGGTGTCAGCAACATGGCTTTCTTTTCTCTCTCTTGGGTGTCAGCAACATGGCTTTCTTTTCTCTTTCTGGGGTGTCAGCAACATGGCTTTCTTTTCTCTTTCTGGGGTGTCAGCAACATGGCTTTCTTTTCTCTTTCTGGGGTGTCAGCAACATGGCTTTCTTTTCTCTTTCTGGGGTGTCAGCAACATGGCTTTCTTTTCTCTTTCTGGGGTGTCAGCAACATGGGTTTATTCTCTCTCTGGGGTGTGAACAACAAGGGTTTATTCTCTCTCTCTGGGGTGTCAGCAACATGGGTTTATTCTCTCTCTGGGGTGTGAACAACAAGGGTTTATTCTCTCTCTCTTGGGTGTCAGCAACATGGGTTTCTTTTCTCTCTCTTGGGTGTCAGCAACATGGCTTTCTTTTCTCTTTCTGGGGTGTCAGCAACATGGGTTTCTTTTCTCTCTCTTGGGTGTCAGCAACATGGGTTTCTTTTCTCTCTCTTGGGTGTCAGCAACATGGCTTTCTTTTCTCTCTCTTGGGTGTCAGCAACATGGGTTTCTTTTCTCTCTCTTGGGTGTCAGCAACATGGGTTTATTCTCTCTCTCTTGGGTGTCAGCAACATGGCTTTCTTTTCTCTTTCTGGGGTGTCAACAACATGGGTTTCTTTTCTCTCTCTTGGGTGTCAGCAACATGGGTTTATTCTCTCTCTCTTGGGTGTCAGCAACATGGGTTTCTTTTCTCTCTCTTGGGTGTCAACAACATGGGTTTCTTTTCTCTCTCTTGGGTGTCAGCAACATGGGTTTCTTTTCTCTCTCTTGGGTGTCAACAACATGGGTTTCTTTTCTCTCTCTTGGGTGTCAGCAACATGGGTTTATTCTCTCTCTCTTGGGTGTCAGCAACATGGCTTTCTTTTCTCTTTCTGGGGTGTCAGCAACATGGGTTTCTTTTCTCTTTCTGGGGTGTCAGCAACATGGGTTTCTTTTCTCTCTCTTGGGTGTCAGCAACATGGCTTTCTTTTCTCTTTCTGGGGTGTCAGCAACATGGGTTTCTTTTCTCTTTCTGGGGTGTCAGCAACATGGGTTTCTTTTCTCTTTCTGGGGTGTCAACAACATGGGTTTCTTTTCTCTTTCTGGGGTGTCAGCAACATGGGTTTCTTTTCTCTCTCTTGGGTGTCAGCAACATGGCTTTCTTTTCTCTTTCTGGGGTGTCAGCAACATGGGTTTCTTTTCTCTTTCTGGGGTGTCAGCAACATGGGTTTCTTTTCTCTTTCTGGGGTGTCAGCAACATGGGTTTCTTTTCTCTTTCTGGGGTGTCAGCAACATGGGTTTCTTTTCTCTTTCTGGGGTGTCAGCAACATGGGTTTCTTTTCTTTTCTGGGGTGTCAGCAACATGGCTTTCTTTTCTTTCTGGGGTGTCAGCAACATGGGTTTCTTTTCTCTCTCTTGGGTGTCAGCAACATGGCTTTCTTTTCTCTTTCTGGGGTGTCAGCAACATGGGTTTCTTTTCTCTCTCTGGGGTGTCAGCAACATGGGTTTCTTTTCTCTTTCTGGGGTGTCAGCAACATGGGTTTCTTTTCTCTTCTGGGGTGTCAGCAACATGGGTTTATTCTCTCTCTCTGGGGTGTCAGCAACATGGCTTTCTTTTCTCTTTCTGGGGTGTCAGCAACATGGGTTTCTTTTCTCTCTCTGGGGTGTCAGCAACATGGGTTTCTTTTCTCTCTCTGGGGTGTCAGCAACATGGGTTTCTTTTCTCTCTCTGGGGTGTCAGCAACATGGGTTTCTTTTCTCTTTCTGGGGTGTCAGCAACATGGGTTTATTCTCTCTCTCTGGGGTGTCAGCAACATGGCTTTCTTTTCTCTTTCTGGGGTGTCAGCAACATGGGTTTCTTTTCTCTCTCTTGGGTGTCAGCAACATGGCTTTCTTTTCTCTTTCTGGGGTGTCAGCAACATGGGTTTCTTTTCTCTTTCTGGGGTGTCAGCAACATGGGTTTCTTTTCTCTCTCTTGGGTGTCAGCAACATGGCTTTCTTTTCTCTTTCTGGGGTGTCAGCAACATGGGTTTCTTTTCTCTCTCTTGGGTGTCAGCAACATGGGTTTCTTTTCTCTCTCTTGGGTGTCAGCAACATGGGTTTCTTTTTCTCTCTCTTGGGTGTCAGCAACATGGCTTTCTTTTCTCTTTCTGGGGTGTCAGCAACATGGCTTTCTTTTCTCTTTCTGGGGTGTCAGCAACATGGGTTTCTTTTCTCTCTCTTGGGTGTCAGCAACATGGGTTTCTTTTCTCTCTCTTGGGTGTCAGCAACATGGGTTTCTTTTCTCTCTCTTGGGTGTCAGCAACATGGCTTTCTTTTCTCTTTCTGGGGTGTCAGCAACATGGCTTTCTTTTCTCTTTCTGGGGTGTCAGCAACATGGGTTTATTCTCTCTCTCTGGGGTGTCAGCAACATGGGTTTCTTTTCTCTCTCTGGGGTGTCAGCAACATGGCTTTCTTTTCTCTCTCTTGGGTGTCAGCAACATGGCTTTCTTTTCTCTCTCTGGGGTGTCAGCAACATGGCTTTCTTTTCTCTCTCTGGGGTGTCAGCAACATGGGTTTATTCTCTCTCTCTGGGGTGTCAGCAACATGGCTTTCTTTTCTCTTTCTGGGGTGTCAGCAACATGGGTTTCTTTTCTCTTTCTGGGGTGTCAGCAACATGGGTTTCTTTTCTCTTTCTGGGGTGTCAGCAACATGGGTTTCTTTTCTCTTTCTGGGGTGTCAGCAACATGGGTTTCTTTTCTCTTTCTGGGGTGTCAGCAACATGGGTTTCTTTTCTCTCTCTTGGGTGTCAGCAACATGGCTTTCTTTTCTCTCTCTGGGGTGTCAGCAACATGGGTTTATTCTCTCTCTCTGGGGTGTCAGAAACATGGATTTATTCTCTCTCTCTCTGGGGTGTCAGCAACATGGGTTTATTCTCTCTCTCTCTGGGGTGTCAGCAACATGGGTCTATTCTCTCTCTGGGGTGTCAGCAACATGGGTTTATTCTCTCTCTGGGGTGTCAGCAACATGGGTTTATTCTCTCTCTGGGTTGTGAACAACATGGGTTTATTCTCTCTCTGGGGTGTCAGCAACATGGGTTTATTCTCTCTCTGGGGTGTCAGCAACATGGGTTTATTCTCTCTCTGGGGTGTCAACAACATGGGTTTATTCTCTCTCTGGGGTGTCAGCAACTTGGGTTTATTCTCTCTCTGGGGTGTCAGTAACATGGGTTTATTCTCTCTCTCTCTGGGGTGTCAGCAACATGGGTTTATTCTCTCTCTCTGGGGTGTCAGCAACATGGGTTTATTTTCTCTCTCTGAGGTGTCAACAACATGGGTTTATTCTCTCTCTCTCTCTGGAGTGTCAGCAACATGGGTTTATTCTCTCTCTGGGTTGTCAGCAACATGGGTTTATTCTCTCTCTGGGGTGTCAGCAACATGGGTTTATTCTCTCTCTAGGGTGTTAGCAACATGGGTTTATTCTCTCTCTGGGGTGTCAGCAACATGGGTTTATTCTCTCTCTCTCTGGGGTGTCAGCAACATGGGTTTATTCTCTCTCTCTCTGAGGTGTCAGCAACATGGGTTTATTCTCTCTCTCTGGGGTGTGGACAACATGGGTTTATTCTCTCTCTCTCTGGGTTGTCAGCAACATGGGTTTCTTCTCTCTCTGGGGTGTCAGCAACATGGGTTTATTCTCTCTCTAGGGTGTTAGCAACATGGGTTTATTCTCTCTCTGGGGTGTCAGCAACATGGGTTTATTCTCTCTCTCTCTGGGGTGTCAGCAACATGGGTTTATTCTCTCTCTCTCTGAGGTGTCAGCAACATGGGTTTATTCTCTCTCTCTGGGGTGTGGACAACATGGGTTTATTCTCTCTCTCTCTGAGGTGTCAGCAACATGGGTTTATTCTCTCTCTCTCTGGGGTGTCAGCAACATGGGTTTATTCTCTCTCTCTCTGGGGTGTCAGCAACATGGGTTTATTCTCTCTCTCTCTGGGGTGTCAGCAACATGGGTTTATTCTCTCTCTCTCTCTGGAGTGTCAGCAACATGGGTTTATTCTCTCTCTGGGTTGTCAGCAACATGGGTTTATTCTCTCTCTGGGTTGTCAGCAACATGGGTTTATTCTCTCTCTGGGGTGTCAGCAACATGGGTTTATTCTCTCTCTAGGGTGTTAGCAACATGGGTTTATTCTCTCTCTGGGGTGTCAGCAACATGGGTTTATTCTCTCTCTCTCTGAGGTGTCAGCAACATGGGTTTATTCTCTCTCTCTGAGGTGTGGACAACATGGGTTTATTCTCTCTCTGGGGTGTGAACAACATGGGTTTATTCTCTCTCTCTGGGGTGTCAGAAACATGGATTTATTCTCTCTCTCTCTGGGGTGTCAGCAACATGGGTTTATTCTCTCTCTCTGGGGTGTCAGCAACATGGGTCTATTCTCTCTCTGGGGTGTCAGCAACATGGGTTTATTCTCTCTCTGGGGTGTCAGCAACATGGGTTTATTCTCTCTCTCTGGGGTGACAGTAACATGGGTTTATTCTCTCTCTGAGGTGTCAGCAACATGGGTTTATTCTCTCTCTGGGTTGTGAACAACATGGGTTTATTCTCTCTCTGGGGTGTCAGCAACATGGGTTTATTCTCTCTCTGGGGTGTCAGCAACATGGGTTTATTCTCTCTCTGGGGTGTCAACAACATGGGTTTATTCTCTCTCTCTGGGGTGTCAGCAACTTGGGTTTATTCTCTCTCTGGGGTGTCAGCAACATGGGTTTATTCTCTCTCTCTGGGGTGACAGTAACATGGGTTTATTCTCTCTCTGGGGTGTCAGCAACATGGGTTTATTCTCTCTCTGGGGTGTCAGCAACATGGGTTTATTCTCTTTCTGGGGTGTAAGCAACATGGGTTTATTCTCTCTCTGGGGTGTCAGCAACATGGGTTTATTCTCTCTCTCTGGGGTGTCAGCAACATGTGTTTATTCTCTCTCTCTGGGGTGTCAGCAACATGGGTTTATTCTCTCTCTCTGAGGTATCAGCAACATGGGTTTATTCTCTCTCTCTGGGGTGTCAGCAACATGGGTTTATTCTCTCTCTCTGAGGTATCAGCAACATGGGTTTTTTCTCTCTCTCTGAGGTATCAGCAACATGGGTTTATTCTCTCTCTCTCTGGGGTGTCAGCAACATGGGTCTATTCTCTCTCTGGGGTGTCAGCAACATGGGTTTATTCTCTCTCTCTGGGTTGTGAACAACATGGGTTTATTCTCTCTCTCTCTGGGGTGTCAGTAACATGGGTTTATTCTATCTCTGGGGTGTCAGACACATGGGTTTATTCTCTCTCTCTGGGGTGTGAACAACATGGGTTTATTCTCTCTCTCTGGGGTGTGAACAACATGGGTTTATTCTCTCTCTCTCTGGGGTGTCAGCAGCATGGGTTTATTATCTCTCTCTGGGGTGTCAGCAACATGGGTTTCTTTTCTCTCTCTGGGGTGTCAGCAACATGGGTTTATTCTCTCTCTCTGGGGTGTCAGAAACATGGGTTTATTCTCTCTCTCTGGGGTGTCAGCAACATGGGTTTATTCTCTCTCTCTGGGGTGTCAGAAACATGGGTTTATTCTCTCTCTCTGGGGTGTCAGCAACATGGGTTTATTCTCTCTCTCTGGGGTGTCAGAAACATGGATTTATTCTCTCTCTCTCTGGGGTGTCAGCAACATGGGTTTATTCTCTCTCTCTCTGGGGTGTCAGCAACATGGGTTTATTCTCTCTCTCTCTGGGGTGTCAGCAACATGGGTCTATTCTCTCTCTGGGGTGTCAGCAACATGGGTTTATTCTCTCTCTGGGGTGTCAGCAACATGGGTTTATTCTCTCTCTGGGTTGTGAACAACATGGGTTTATTCTCTCTCTGGGGTGTCAGCAACATGGGTTTATTCTCTCTCTGGGGTGTCAGCAACATGGGTTTATTCTCTCTCTGGGGTGTCAACAACATGGGTTTATTCTCTCTCTCTGGGGTGTCAGCAACATGGGTTTATTCTCTCTCTGGGGTGTCAGCAACATGGGTTTATTCTCTCTCTCTGGGGTGACAGTAACATGGGTTTATTCTCTCTCTGGGGTGTCAGCAACATGGGTTTATTCTCTCTCTGGGGTGTCAGCAACATGGGTTTATTCTCTCTCTCTGGGGTGTCAGCAACATGGGTTTATTCTCTCTCTGGGGTGTCAGCAACATGGGTTTATTCTCTCTCTGGGGTGTCAACAACATGGGTTTATTCTCTCTCTCTGGGGTGTCAGCAACTTGGGTTTATTCTCTCTCTGGGGTGTCAGCAACATGGGTTTATTCTCTCTCTCTGGGGTGACAGTAACATGGGTTTATTCTCTCTCTGGGGTGTCAGTAACATGGGTTTATTCTCTCTCTCTGGGGTGTCAGTAACATGGGTTTATTCTCTCTCTCTCTGGGGTGTCAGTAACATGGGTTTATTCTCTCTCTCTCTGGGGTGTCAGCAACATGGGTTTATTCTCTCTCTGGGGTGTCAGCAACATGGGTTTATTCTCTCTCTTGGGTGTCAGCAACTTGGGTTTATTCTCTCTCTGGGGTGTCAGCAACATGGGTTTATTCTCTCTCTCTGGGGTGTCAGCAACATGGGTTTATTCTCTCTCTTGGGTGTCAGCAACTTGGGTTTATTCTCTCTCTGGGGTGTCAGCAACATGGGTTTATTCTCTCTCTTGGGTGTCAGCAACATGGGTTTATTCTCTCTCTCTCTGGGGTGTCAGCAACATGGGTTTATTCTCTCTCTTGGGTGTCAGCAACTTGGGTTTATTCTCTCTCTGGGGTGTCAGCAACATGGGTTTATTCTCTCTCTCTGGGGTGACAGTAACATGGGTTTATTCTCTCTCTGGGGTGTCAGTAACATGGGTTTATTCTCTCTCTCTCTGGGGTGTCAGTAACATGGGTTTATTCTCTCTCTCTCTGGGGTGTCAGTAACATGGGTTTATTCTCTCTCTCTGGGGTGTCAGCAACATGGGTTTATTCTCTCTCTCTGGGGTGTCAGCAACATGGGTTTATTTTCTCTCTCTGAGGTGTCAACAACATGGGTTTATTCTCTCTCTCTCTCTGGAGTGTCAGCAACATGGGTTTATTCTCTCTCTGGGTTGTCAGCAACATGGGTTTATTCTCTCTCTGGGTTGTCAGCAACATGGGTTTATTCTCTCTCTGGGGTGTCAGCAACATGGGTTTATTCTCTCTCTAGGGTGGTAGCAACATGGGTTTATTCTCTCTCTGGGGTGTCAGCAACATGGGTTTATTCTCTCTCTCTCTGGGGTGTCAGCAACATGGGTTTATTCTCTCTCTCTCTGAGGTGTCAGCAACATTGGTTTATTCTCTCTCTCTGGGGTGTCAGCAACATGGGTTTATTCTCTCTCTCTCTGAGGTGTCAGCAACATGGGTTTATTCTCTCTCTCTCTGGGGTGTCAGCAACATGGGTTTATTCTCTCTCTCTCTGGAGTGTCAGCAACATGGGTTTATTCTCTCTCTGGGTTGTCAGCAACATGGTTTTATTCTCTCTCTGGGTTGTCAGCAACATGGGTTTATTCTCTCTCTGGGTGTCAGCAACATGGGTTTATTCTCTCTCTGGGGTGTTAGCAACATGGGTTTATTCTCTCTCTGGGGTGTCAGCAACATGGGTTTATTCTCTCTCTGAGGTGTCAGCAACATGGGTTTATTCTCTCTCTGAGGTGTCATGGGTTTATTCTCTCTCTGGGGTGTCAACATGGGTTTATTCTCTCTCTGAGGTGTCAGCAACATGGGTTTATTCTCTCTCTGAGGTGTGGACAACATGGGTTTATTCTCTCTCTGGGGTGTGAACAACATGGGTTTATTCTCTCTCTCTGGGGTGTGAACAACATGGGTTTATTCTCTCTCTCTCTGGGGTGTCAGCAACATGGGTTTATTCTCTCTCTCTGGGGTGTCAGCAACATGGGTTTATTCTCTCTCTCTGGGGTGTCAGCAACATGGGTTTATTCTCTCTCTCTGGGGTGTCAGCAACATGGGTTTATTTTCTCTCTCTGAGTGTCAGCAACATGGGTTTATTCTCTCTCTGGGTTGTCAGCAACGTGGGTTTATTCTCTCTCTGGGTTGTCAGCAACATTGGTTTATTCTCTCTCTGGGGTGTCAGCAACATGGGTTTATTCTCTCTCTAGGGTGTTAGCAACATGGGTTTATTCTCTCTCTGGGGTGTCAGCAACATGGGTTTATTCTCTCTCTCTCTGGGGTGTCAGCAACATGGGTTTATTCTCTCTCTCTCTGAGGTGTCAGCAACATGGGTTTATTCTCTCTCTCTGGGGTGTGGACAACATGGGTTTATTCTCTCTCTCTCTGGGGTGTCAGCAACATGGGTTTATTCTCTCTCTCTCTGGAGTGTCAGCAACATGGGTTTATTCTCTCTCTGGGTTGTCAGCAACATGGGTTTATTCTCTCTCTGGGTTGTCAGCAACATGGGTTTATTCTCTCTCTGGGGTGTCAGCAACATGGGTTTATTCTCTCTCTAGGGTGTTAGCAACATGGGTTTATTCTCTCTCTGGGGTGTCAGCAACATGGGTTTATTCTCTCTCTCTCTGAGGTGTCAGCAACATGGGTTTATTCTCTCTCTCTGAGGTGTGGACAACATGGGTTTATTCTCTCTCTGGGGTGTGAACAACATGGGTTTATTCTCTCTCTCTGGGGTGTCAGCAACATGGGTTTATTCTCTCTCTCTCTGGGTTGTCAGCAACATGGGTTTATTCTCTCTCTCTGGGGTGTCAGCAACATGGGTTTATTCTCTCTCTCTGGGGTGTGAACAACATGGGTTTATTCTCTCTCTCTGGGGTGTCAGCAACATGGGTTTATTCTCTCTCTCTGGGGTGTGAACAACATGGGTTTATTCTCTCTCTCTCTGGGGTGTCAGCAACATGGGTTTATTCTCTCTCTCTCTGGGTTGTCAGCAACATGGGTTTATTCTCTCTCTCTGGGGTGTCAGCAACATGGGTTTATTCTCTCTCTCTGGGGTGTCAGAAACATGGGTTTATTCTCTCTCTCTCTGGGGTGTGAACAACATGGGTTTATTCTCTCTCTCTCTGGGGTGTCAGCAACTTGGGTTTATTCTCTCTCTCTCTCTGGGGTGTCAGCAACATGGGTTTATTATCTCTCTCTGGGGTGTCAGTAACATGGGTTTATTATCTCTCTCTGGGGTGTCAGCAACATGGGTTTATTATCTCTCTCTGGGGTGTCAGCAACATGGGTTTATTCTCTCTCTGGACTGTCAGCAACATGGGTTTATTCTCTCTCTCTGGGGTGTCAGCAACATGGGTTTATTCTCTCTCTCTGGGTTGTCAGCATTATCTCCTCAATCTCCCCTTTAGAAATCTGTTGACTACTTCACTAGATGTTTGTGTTAGTGTGTGTGTGTGGGGGGGAAGGTGTGTGTGTGTGTGTGCGTGCGTGCGTGCGTGTGTGCGTGTGTGTGTGTCTGTGTGCGCATGATTGTGTGAGCCTGTGTGTGTTGCCTATGTGCCTATTTGTGCAAGCCAGTGTCAGTCAGTAATGTTTGCAGACCTTGGAGTGTCTCTGCTGCAGGCAGGTACAGAGATAGCTGCTGATAGCCTGTGGTGACCCAGTAAAACGCTGACCCCGGTGACTCGTCATCCAGTTTTGGTCAAACAGGGGAATTGGGGTCAAAGGTCACGCTACACAGTTGAAGGCCCTAATGGGCGGCCCTGTCTGTGCCTGGTCCTGTGAGATAGAAGAGATGGATCTGGTTTCACAAAGTAGCCCACAGCAGAGCAGAAGAGATGAGAATAGACAGGGTCTACCAGAACACATAGTCCCCCTACCCCCCTCTCCAGGGCCTGGGAAAGGTGACAGAAGCCACAACAACAAGGTGCAGACAGGACACAGGCAGAGCCCGGAGCCCCCCTACGTCAAATCTGTCAGTCTGCTGACCACAGAGTGGATGTTCAGAATGTTCCAGGGTGATTGATCAAACGTGACTCATTCTCTGCAGGGATTCCAGAACCCACCGACCCCCCTAACCCCCAGTCCCATCTCCACCAACCCCTCCTACCCCCAGTCCCATCTCCACCAACCCCCCCTACCCCCAGTCCCAGTCCCATCTCCACCAACCCCCCCCCCCCACCCCACCCCCTTTTCTCTGCTAGCCAATGGAATTCACCACCTTGCATTCCCTAGAGCATTCCAGGACAGGAGAGCTATTCCGGGACAAGGGAGCAATTCCAGGACAGGAGAGCTATTCCAGGACAGGGGATCTATTCCAGGACAGGAGAGTTTTTCCAGGACAGGAGAGCTATTCCAGGACAGGAGAGCTATTCCAGGACAGGGGATCTATTCCAGGACAGGAGAGTTATTCCAGGACAGGAGAGCTATTCCAGGACAGGAGAGTTATTCTCGGACAGGGGAGCTATTCCAGGACAGGAGAGTTATTCCAGGACAGGAGAGTTTTTCCAGGACAGGAGAGCTATTCCAGGACAGGAGAGCTATTCCAGGACAGGGGATCTATTCCAGGACAGGAGAGTTATTCTAGGACAGGGGAACTATTCCAGGACAGGAGAGCTATTCCAGGACAGGAGAGTTATTCTCGGACAGGGGAGCTATTCCAGGACAGGAGAGTTATTCCAGGACAGGAGAGCTATTCCAGGACAGGAGAGCTATTCCAGGACAGGAGAGTTATTCTAGGACAGGGGAGCTATTCCAGGACAGGAGAGCTATTCCAGGACAGGAGAGTTATTCTCGGACAGGGGGGCTATTCCAGGACAGGAGAGTTATTCCAGGACAGGGAGTTATTCCAGGACAGGAGAGCTATTCCAGGACAGGGAGTGTTTGTCATATGTCTGTCTCCCCCCTCTCTCCCTCCTCCCAGCTAGACTCCCTAGGCAGACAAACATACACAGGCAGACAGACAGACATGCAGACAGGCTGACAGATATGCAGACAGACACACAGACATGCAGACAGGCGGACAGACATGCAAACAGACATGTAGACAGGCAGACAGACAGAAATGCGGACAGACAGACATGCATGCAGACAGACAGGTTGAAAAACTGACAGACAGACAGGCAGACAGGCATGAGTATGTATGTGAATGTGTCTGTGTACATGCATGTGTGATAATATATAATAATATAATAATATATGCCATTTAGCAGACGCTTTTATCCAAAGCGACTTACAGTCATGTGTGCATACATTCTACGTATGGGTGGTCCCGGGAATCGAACCCACTACCCTGGCGTTACAAGCGCCATGCTCTACCAACTGAGCTACAGAAGGACCACAATCTCTGCTATGTCTCCAGCTGGGTTTTTGCCCCTATGATAATGAATCTGGCCGTGCCTTATCCCACACATGTGACATGCACCATCAATATACCTGCTGCATCGGTATACCTGCACCATCAATATACCTGCTGCATCAATATACCTGCACCATCGGTATACCTGCACCATAAGTATACCTGCACCATCAATATACCTGCACCATCGGTATACCAGCACCATCAATATACCTGCACCATCAATATACCTGCACCATCAGTATACCTGCACCATCAGTATACCTGCACCATCAATATACCTGCACCATCGGTATACCTGCACCATCGGTATACCTGCACCATCAATATACCTGCTTCATCGGTATACCTGCACCATCAATATACCTGCACCATCGGTATACCTGCACCATCAGTATACCTGCACCATCAATATACCTGCACCATCAGTATACCTGCACCATCAATATATCTGCACCATCGGTATACCTGCACCATAAGTATACCTGCACCATTAATATACCTACTTCATCGGTATACCTGCACCATCAGTATACCTGCACCATCAATATACCTGCACCATCTGTATACCTGCACCATCAGTATACCTGCACCATCAATATACCTGCTTCATCGGTATACCTGCACCATCGGTATACCAGCACCATCAATATACCTGCACCATCAATATAACTGCTTCATCGGTATACCTGCACCATCAGTATACCTGCACCATCAATATACCTGCTTCATCGGTATACCTGCACCATCAGTATACCTGCACCATCAGTATACCTGCACCATCAATATACCTGAACCATTGGTATACCTGCACCATCGGTATACCTGCACCATCAATATACCTGCAGCATCAATATACCTGCTTCATCGGTATACCTGCACCATCAGTATACCTGCACCATCAATATACCTGCTTCATCGGTATACCTGCACCATCAGTATACCTGCACCATCAGTATACCTGCACCATCAATATACCTGCTTCATCGGTATACCTGCACCATAAGTATACCTGCACCATCAATATACCTGCACCATCAATATACCTGCTTCATCAGTATACCTGCACCATCAGTATACCTGCACCATCAATATACCTGCACCATCAATATACCTGCACCATTAATATGCCTGCACCATCATCACTGCAAACCCTCTAACCTGCACCATCAATATACCTGCATCATAAAATTACCTGCACCATCAATATACCTGCACCATCAATATACCTGCACCATCAGTATACCTGCATCATCAATATACCTGCACCATCAATATACCTGCACCATCAATATACCTGCACCATCAGTATACCTGTACTATCAGTATACCTGAACCATCAATATACCTGCACCATCAGTATACCTGCATCATCAATATACCTGCACCATCAATATAACTGCACCATCAATATACCTGCACCATCAGTATACCTGCATCATCAATATACCTGCACCATCAATATACCTGCACCATCAATATACCTGCACCATCAGTATACCTGCACCATTAATATGCCTGCACTATCATCACTGCAAACCCTCTAACCTGCACCATCAATATACCTGCACCATCAATATACCTGTACCATCAATATTCCTGCACCATCGGTATTCCTGCACCATCAGTATACCTGCACCATCGGTATTCCTGCACCATCAGTATACCTTCCCTATCAGCATACCTGCACTATCAGCATACCTGCACCATCAAAATACCTGCACCATTAAAATACCTGCACCATCAATATATTTGCACCATCAATATACCGGCACCATTAAAATACGTGCCCCATGAATATATTTGCACCATCAATATATCTGCTCAATTAATATACCTGCTCCATCAATATACCGGCACCATTGGTATACCTGCCCCATCAATATACCTGCCCCATCAATATACCTGCACCATCAGTATACTTGCACCATCCTCACTGTAAACACTCTAACCTGCACCATCAATATAACTGCACCATCAACATACCTGCACAAACATCACCGTAAACCCTCTGACCTGCACCATCAACATACCTACACCATCATCACTGTCACCCTCTGACCTGCACCATCAAAATACCTGTACTATCAGTATACCTACACCATCATCACTGTCACCCTCTGACCTGCACCATCAAAATACCTGTACTATCAGTATACCTACACCATCATCACTGTCACCCTCTGACCTGCACCATCAAAATACCTGTACTATCAGTATACCTACACCATCATCACTGTCACCCTCTGACCTGCACCATCAAAATACCTGTACTATCAGTATACCTACACCATCATCACTGTCACCCTCTGACCTGCACCATCAATATACCTGTACTATCAGTATACCTACACCATCATCACTGTCACCCTCTGACCTGCACCATCAAAATACCTGTACTATCAGTATACCTACACCATCATCACTGTCACCCTCTGACCTGCACCATCAATATACCTGTACTATCAGTATACCTACACCATCATCACTGTCACCCTCTGACCTGCACCATCAAAATACCTGTACTATCAGTATACCTACACCATCATCACTGTCACCCTCTGACCTGCACCATCAATATACCTGTACTATCAGTATACCTACACCATCATCACTGTCACCCTCTGACCTGCACCATCAAAATACCTGTACTATCAGTATACCTACACCATCATCACTGTCACCCTCTGACCTGCACCATCAATATACCTGTACTATCAGTATACCTACACCATCATCACTGTCACCCTCTGACCTGCACCATCAATATACCTGTACTATCAGTATACCTACACCATCATCACTGTCACCCTCTGACCTGCACCATCAAAATACCTGCTCTATCAATATACCTGTACGATCATTATACCTGCACCTTCAATATACCTGCACCATCAGTATATCTGCACCATCAATATACCTGCACCCTCAATATATCTGTACCATCAATATACCTGCATCATCAATTTATCTGCACCATTAATATACCTGCACCATCAATATACCTGCACCATCAATATACCTGTACTATCAGTATACCTGTACTATCAGTATACGCAGACTCCTCTCCTCTCCCAATATCCCCTCTCACCTCCCTCCTCTTGCTATATCCCCTCTCACCCCTCCCCCTCCCTGTATCCCCTCTCACCTCCCTCCTCTTGCTATATCCCCTCTAACCCCTCTCCTCTCCCTATATCCCCTCTCACCCCTCTCCTCGCCCTATATCCCCTCTCACTCCTCTCCTCATATCCCCTCTCACCCCTCTCCTCTCCCTATATCCCCTCTCACCCCTCTCCTCTCCCTATATCCCTCTCACCCCTCACCCTCTCTCTCTCCCTCCTCTCAATCCTCTCCTCATATCCCTCTCACCCCTCTCCTCTCCCTATATCCCCTCTCACTCCTCTCCTCATATCCCCTCTCACACCTCTCCTCTCCCAATATCCCCTCTCACCCCTCTCCTCTCCCTATATCCCCTCTCACCCCTCTCCTCTCCTCATATCCCCTCTCACTCCTCTCCTCATATCCCCTCTCACACCTCTCCTCTCCCAATATCCCCTCTCACCCCTCTCCTCTCCCAATATCCCCTCTCACCCCTCTCCTCTCCCTATATCCCCTCTCACCCCTCTCCTCTTCTCATATCCCCTCTCACCCCTCTCCTCTCCCTATATCCCTTCTCACTCCTCTCCTCATATCCCCTCTCACCCCTCTCCTCTCCCTATATCCCCTCTCACTCCTCTCCTCATATCCCCTCTCACCCCTCTCCTCTCCCTATATCCCTTCTCACTCCTCTCCTCATATCCCCTCTCACCCCTCTCCTCTCCCCTGTATCCCCTCTCACCCCTCTCCTCTCCCTATATCCCCTCTCACTCCTCTCCTCTCCCTTTATCCCCTCTCACTCCTCTCCTCTCCCTATATCCCCTCTCACCCCTCTGCTCTCCCTATATCCCCTCTCACTCCTCTACTCTCCCTATATCCCCTCTCACCCCTCTCCTCTCCTCATATCCCCTCTCACCCCTCTCCTCTCCCTATATCTCTTCTCACTCCTCTCCTCATATCCCCTCTCACCCCTCTACTCTCCCTATATCCTTCTCACTCCTCTCCTCATATCCCCTCTCACCCCTCTCCTCTCCCTATATCCCCTCTCACCCCTCTCCTCATATCCCCTGTCACCCCTCTTCTCTCCCTATATCCCCTCGCACCCCTCTCCTCTCCCTATATCCCCTCTCACCCCTCTCCTCATATCCCCTCTCACCCCTCTCCTCTCCTCTCCCTTTATCCCCTCTCACCTCTCTCCTCTCCCTATATCCCCTCTCACCCCTCTCCTCTCCCTGTATCCCCTCTCATTCCTCTCCTCTCCCAATATCCCCTCTCACCTCCCTCCTCTTGCTATATCCCCTCTCACCCCTCTCCTCTCCCTCTATCCCCTCTCACCCCTCTTCCTATATCCCCTCTCACCCCTCTCCTCACCCCTCTCCTCTCCCTATATCCCCTCTCACCCTTCGCCTCTCCTCATACCCCCTCTCCTCTCCCTATATCCCCTCTCACCCCTCTCCTCTCCCTGTATCCCCTCTCACTCCTCTCCTATCCCTGTATCCCCTCTCACTCCTCTCCTCTCCCTGTATCCCCTCTCACTCCTCTTCTCTCCCTATATCCCCTCTCACCCCTCTCCTCTCCCTGTATCCCCTCTCACTCCTCTCCTATCCCTGTAATCCTTCTCACTCCTCTCCTCTCCCTGTATCCCCTCTCACTCCTCTTCTCTCCCAATATCCCCTCTCACCCCTCTCCTCTCCCTATATCCCCTCTCACCCCTCTCCTCTCCTCATATCCCCTCTCACCCCTCTCCTCTCCTCATATCCCCTCTCACCCCTCTCCTCTCCCTATATCCCTTCTCACTTCTCTCCTCATATCCCCTCTCACCCCTCTCCTCTCCTATATCCCCTCTCACCCCTCTCCTCATATCCCTCTCACCCCTCTCCTCTCCTATATCCCTCTCACTCCTCTCCTCTCCCTGTCCCCTCTCCTCCTCTTCTCTCTCCTATATCCCCTCTCACCCCTCTCCTCTCCCTGTATCCCCTCTCTCCTCCTCTCCTATCCTGTATCCCCTCTCCTCCTCTCCTCTCCCTGTATCCCCTCTCCTTCTCTTCTCTCCCAATATCCCTCTCACCCCTCTCCTTCCCTATATCCCCTCTCACCCCTCTCCTCTCCTCATATCCCCTCTCACCCCTCTCCTCTCCTATATCCTTCTCACTTCTCTCCTCATATCCCCTCTCACCCCTCTCCTCTCCTATATCCCCTCTCACTCCTCTCCCTTATCCCTCTCACCCCTCTCTCCTATATCCCTCTCCTCCTCTCCTCTCCCTTTATCCCTCTCACTCCTCTCCTCTCCCTATATCCCCTCTCACCCCTCTGCTCTCCTATATCCCCTCTCACTCCTCTACTCTCCCTATATCCCCTCTCACCCCTCTCCTCCTTATCCCTCTCACCCCTCTCCTCCTATATCCTCAGACCCCTCTCCTCTCCCTATATCCCTCTCACCCCTCTCCTCATCCTCCCCTCTCACCCCTCTCCTCTCCCTTTATCCCCTCTCACCCCTCTCCTCCCTATATCCCCTCTCACCTCTCCTCTCCCTGTATCCTCTCCTCCCTCTCCTCTCCCAATATCCCCTTTCACCCCTCTCCTCTCCTATATCCTCTCACCCTTAAGCCTCTCCTCATATCCCTCTCCTCTCCCTATATCCTCTCACCCCTCTCCTCTCCCTGTATCCCCTCTCACTCTTCTCCTCTCCTATATCCCTCTCACCCCTCTCCTCTCCCTGTATCCCTCTCACTCCTCTCCTCCCTGTATCCTCTCACTCCTCTCCTCTCCCTATATCCCCTCTCACCCCTCTCCTCTCCCTGTATCCCCTCTCACCCCTCTCCTCTCCCTGTATCCCCTCTCACTCCTCTCCTCTCCCTGTATCCCCTCTCACCCCTCTCCTCAAATTCCCTCTCACCCCTCTCCTTTCCCTATATCCCCTCTCACCCCTCTCCTCTCCCTATATCCCCTCTCACCCCTCTCCTCATATCCCCTCTCACCACTCTCCTCTCCCTATATCCCCTCTCATCCCTCTCCTCTCCCTATATCCCCTCTCTCACCTCTCCTCTCCCTATATCCCCTCTCATTCCTCTCCTCATATCCCCTCTCACCCCTCTCCTCTCCCTATATCCCCTCTCACCAATCTCCTCTCCCCATATCCCCTAACACCTCACTCCTCTCCCTATATCCCCTCTCACCCCTCTCCTCTCCCTATATCCCCTCTCATTCCTCTCCTCATATCCCCTCTCACCCCTCTCCTCTCCCTATATCCTCTCTCACCCCTCTCCTCTCCCCATATCCCCTCTCACCCCTCTCCTCATATCCCCTCTCCTCTCCCTATATCCCCTCTCACCCCTCTCCTCTCCCTGTATCCCCTCTCACTCCTCTCCTATCCCTGTATCCCCTCTCACTCCTCTCCTCTCCCTGTATCCCCTCTCACTCCTCTTCTCTCCCAATATCCCCTCTCACCCCTCTCCTCTCCCTATATCCCCTCTCACCCCTCTCCTCTCCTCATATCCCCTCTCACCCCTCTCCTCTCCCTATATCCCTTCTCACTTCTCTCCTCATATCCCCTCTCACCCCTCTACTCTCCCTATATCCCCTCTCACCCCTCTCCTCATATCCCCTCTCACCCCTCTCCTCTCCCTATATCCCCTCTCACTCCTCTCCTCTCCCTTTATTCCCTCTCACTCCTCTCCTCTCCCTATATCCCCTCTCACCCCTCTGCTCTCCTATATCCCCTCTCACTCCTCTACTCTCCCTATATCCCCTCTCACCCTCTCCTCATATCCCTCTCACCCTCTCCTCTCCCTTTATCCCTCTCACCCCTCTCCTCTCCTATATCCCCTCTCACCCCTCTCCTCTCCCACCCCTCTCCTCTCCCTATATCATCTCCCACCCCTCTCCTCTCCCTATATCCACTCACCCCTCTCCTCTCCGTATATCCACTCTCACCCCTCTCCTCTCCCTATATCAACTCTCCCCATCTCCATTCCCTAATCCACTCTCACCCTTCTCCTCTCCCTATATCCACTCTCCCCCCTCTCCTCTCCCTATATCCACTCTCACCCTTCTCCTCTCCCTATATCCCCTCTCACCCCTCTCCTCATATCCCCTCTCACCCCTCTCCTCTCCCTATATCCTCTCCCTATATCCACTCTACTCTCCCTATATCACCTCTCACCCCTCACCTCTCCCTATATCCCCTCCCGCCTCTCCCCTTTCACTCATCTCCTCTCCCTATATCCCCTCTCACCCCTCTCCTCTCCCTATATCCCCTCTCACCCCTCTCCTCCCCCTGTATCCCCTCTCACCCTCTCCTCTCCCTATATCCCTCTCACCCCTCTCCTCTCCTATATCCATCCCCACCCCTCTCCTCTCCTATATCCACTCCCACCCCTTTCCTCTCCCCTATATCCACTCTCACCCTCTCCTCTCCCTATATCCACTCTCACCGCTCTCCTCTCCTATATCCACTCTCACTCCTCTCCTCTCCCTATATCCACTCCACCCTCTCCTCTCCCTATATCCACCCACCCCTCCCTCTCTCCTATATCCACTCACCCTCTCATCTCCCTCCTCTCCTCGCCCTGTATCCCCTCTCACTCCTCTCCTCATATCCTGTATCCCCTCTCACTCCTCTCCTCTCCTGTATCCCCTCACACTTCTCTCCTCTCCCTGTATCCCTCTCATCCTCCCTGTATCCTCTCACTCCTCTCCCTCCTATATCCACTCCCCACCCCTCTCCTCTCCCTATATCCACCCCTCTCCTCTCCTATATCCACTCTCACCTCTCCTCTCCCTATATCCACTCTCACCCTCTCCTCTCCCAATATCCACTCTCCACCCCTCTCCTCTCCCTATATCCACTCTCACCCCTCTTCCTCTCCCTATCATCCTCTCCCTATATCCTCTCCTCTCCCTATATCCGTGATCTCACCCCTCTCCCTATATCCCCTCACCCCTTCCTCTCCCTCTCTCCCCTCTCACCCCTCACCTCTCCCTATATCCTCCTCCCTTTCACTATCTCCCCTTTCACTATCTCCTTTATATCCCCTCTCATCTCCTCTCCCTGTATCCCTCTCATCCTCCCTCACCCCTCTCCTCTCCCTGTATCCCTCTCACCCCTCTCTCCTCTCAACCCTCTCCTCTCCTGTATCCCCCTCTCACTCACTCTCTCTATCCCTCACACCCCTCTCCCCTATCCTCACCCCTCTCCTCTCCCTATATCCCCTCCTCATCCTCTCCCTCTCCCTATATCCCCTCTCTCACCCCCTCTCACCTCCCTCTCCCTATATCCCTCTCTCTCATTTCTCCTCCTCTCCCTCTATCCCCTCTCACCCCTCTCTCCTCTCCCCCATATATCCCCTCTCACCCCTCTCCTCTCCTCATATCCCCTCTCCTCTCCCATCCCTCTACTCCTCTCCCTGCTATATCCCCTCTCACCCTCTCCTCTCCTATATCCCCTCTCATTCCCTCTCTCCCATATCCCCTCTCACCCTCTCTCCTCTCCTATATCCTCTCACCTCTCCTCCTCTCCTATCCCCTCTCACCCCTCTCTCCTCATATCCCTCTCATCCCTCTCCCTATATCCCCTCTCCTCTCCTCTCCTCTCTATATCCCCTCCCACCTCTCCTCTCACTATCTCCCCTTTCACCCCTCCCCTCCCTCCTCTCACCCCTCTCCCTGTAACCCCTCTCACCCCTCTCTCCTCTCTCTTCTCCCAATATCCTCTCCCCCTCTCACCCCTCTCCCCTATGCCCTCTCATCTTCTCCTCTCACCCTCTCTCTCTGTATCCTCCTCCTCTCCTCATATCCCCTCTCACTCCTCCTATCCCTCTCCTCCTCTCTATATCCTTCTCACCCCTCTCCTCTCCTCCCATATCCTCTCTGTATCCCCTCCCACCCTCTCCTCTCCCTCCTCTCACTCTCTCCTCATATCCTCTCTCACCCCTCTCCTCTCCCTATATCCCCTCTCACCTATCTCCTCTCCCCCTATAACCCCTCTCACCCATCTCCCCCTCTCATCCCTCCTCTCCCCTCTCCTTTATCCCTCTCACTCTCTCTCCCTCCTCTCCCTTCTCCTCTCCCTGTATCCCCTCTCACTCCTCTGCCCTCTCCCTATATCCCTCTCATTCCCCTCTCTCTCCTCCTATCCCCTCTCACCCCTCCTCTCCCTCCATATCCCCTCTCCCTGTATCCCCCTCCCCTCTCCCTCCTTTATCCCCTCTCACCCCCTCTCCTCTCTCCCTCTCACCCCTCTCCTCCCTATATCCCCTCTCACCCCTCTCTCCTCTCCCCTATAACCTCATCTCTCCCCACCCTCCTCTCCTCTCCCTATATCCCCTCTCACCCCTCTCCTCCCCTGTATGCCCTCTCTCCTCTCCTCTCCCTATATCCCCTCTCTCCCCCTCTCCCCTCTCCCTCTCCTCATATCCCCTCTCACTCTCACCCTTCTCCTCTCCCTATATCCCCTCTCCCCCCTCCTCCTCTCCTCTCCCTATATCCCCTCTCACTCCTCTCCTCTCCCTGTATCCCCTCTCACCTCTCCTCCCATATCCCTCTCATCCCTCTCCTCTCCTATATCCCCTCCTATATCCCCTCTCACCCCTCTCCTCTCCCTATATCACCTCTCACCCCTCACCTCTCCTCTATCCCCTCTCACCCCTCTCTCCTTTCACCCCTCTCCTCTCCCCATATCCCCTCTCATCCCTCCTCTCCTCCCTCCCCTATATCCCTCTCACCCCTCCCTCTCTGTATGCCCTCTCCCCCTTCCTCCTCTCCTATATCCTGCTCTCCTCACTCCTCTCCTCTCCTCTCACCCCTATCCCTCTCACCCCTCTCCTCTCCCTATATCCCTATCACCCCTCTCACCCTTCCTCTCCCTGTATCCCCTCCCACCCCTCTCCTCTCCCTATATCCCTCTCACCCTCTCATCTCCTCCCCTATATCCCTCCCCTCTCACCCTCTCCTCTCCCTGTATCCCCTCCCACCCCTCTCCTCTCCCTATATCCCTCCCACCCCTCTCCTCTCCCCTCTCATCCCCTCTCACCCCTCTCACCCCTCTCCCTCCTCCTCTCTCCCTCCTGTATCCCCTCTCCTCTCTCCTCTATCCCCTCTCACCCTCTCCTCTCCCTGTATCCTCATCCCCTTCTCTCCTCTCCTTGTATCCCCTCTCACTCCTCTCCTCATATCCCCTCTCATCCCCTCTCCTCCCCTCTCCTCTCCTATATCCCCTCCCACCCCTCTCCTCTCCCTATATCCCTCCACCCCTCTCCCCTCCCTATATCCCACTCTCACCCTCTCCTCTCCCTATATCCACTCTCACCCCTCTCCCTCTCCCAATATCCACTCTCACCCCTCTCCTCTCCCTATATCCTCTCACCCTTCTCCTCTCTCCTATATCCCTCACCCCTCTCATCTCCACTCTCCTCCCTCCTGTATCCCCTCCTTCCTCACCCCTCTCCTCATATCCCTCTCACCCTCTCCTGTATCCCCTCCCTCCCCTCTCCCTCCCTACCCCTCTCTCTCTCTCCCTATATCCCTCTCCCCTCTCCTCTCCCTATATCCTTTCATATCCCTCTCACCTTTCTCCCATCTCACCCCTCTCCCTATATCCCCTCACCCCTCTCACCCCTCTCCTCTCCCTGTATCCCTCTCCCTACCCCTCTCCCTCTCCCTATATCCCTCTCACCCCTCTCCTCTCCCCATATCCCCTCTCACCCCTCTCCTCTCCTCATATCCCCTCCTCTCCCCATATCCCTTCTCCTCTCCCTCCCTGTATCCTCTCTCCTCTCCTCTCCCTCATATCCCCTCTCACCCCTGTATCCCCTCCTCCTATCCTCTCCCCTCTCCTCCCTCCCTGTATCCCCTCTCACTCCTCTCCTGTATCCCCTGTATCCTCTCTCATCCCTCTCACTCCCTATATCCCTCCCACCCCTCTCCCTCTCTATATCCCCTCTCACCCCTCTCCTCTCCTATATCCTCTCACCTCTCTCTTCCACTATCCCTCCCACCCCTCTCCTCTCCCTATCCCTCCCACCCTCTCCTCCCTATATCCCTCTCACCCATCTCCTCTCCCCATATCCTCTCACCCCTCTCCTCTCCTCATATCCCCTCTCCCCCTCTCCCCCATATCCCCTCTCACCCCTCTCCTCTCCTGTGCCCTCTCACTCCTCTCCTCCCTCCTCTCCCTGTATCCCCTCTCACTCCTCTCTCCACTCTCCTATATCCTCACTCTCTCCTATATCCTCTCCACCCCTCTCCTCTCCCTATATCCCCTCTCACCTCTCTCCTTCCTATCTCCCCTCACCCCTCTCCTCTCCCTATATCCCTCTCCTCTCTCCTATATCCCCTCTCCCCCTCTCCTCTCCCTATATCCCTCTCACCCCTCTCCTCTCCTATATCCCCTCTCCTCCTCTCCCCATATCCCTCTCACTCCCTCTCCTCTCCCTGTATCCTCTCTCACCCTCTTCTCCTCTCCCTATCCCCTCACTCCCTCTCCTCTCCTGTATCCTCTCTCCTCTCACCCCTCTCCCTCTCCCTATATCACTATCCCCTCTCCTCTCCCTATATCCCCTCTCCCCTATCCCCTCTCACCCTCTCCTCTCCCTATATCCCTCTCACCCCTCTCCTCTCCCTGTATCCACTCTCACCCCTCTCCTCTCCCTATATCCTCTATCCCCTCCCTATATCCACTCTCTCCTCCCCTCTCCCTGTATCCTCTCTCGCCTATTTCTCCACCCTTCTCTCTCCCTATATCCCTCTCATCCCTCTCCTCTCCCTATATCCCTCTCACCCCCTCTCCTCTCCCTGTATCCCCTCTCACCCCTCTCCTATATCCCCTCTCACCCATCTCCCTCTCCCTATATCCCCCACCCCTCTCATATCCCTCTCCCCTCTCCTCATATCCCTCACCCCCTCTCTCTCCCCATATCCCCTTCTCACCCCTCCCCTCCTCTCCCTATATCCCTCTCACCCTTCCTCTCCCTCCCTCTCACCCCTCTGTATCCTCTCACTCCCCTCTCCTCTCCTGTATCCTCTCACTCTCTCTCCTCATATCCCTCTCAGCCCTCTCCTTTCCCTGTCCCTCTCACCCCTCTCCTCTCCCTATATCCCCTCTCACCCCTCTCCTCTCCCTATATCCTCTCCTCCTCTCCTCTCCCCTATATCCCTCCCACCCCCTCTC
The DNA here is from genome assembly GCF_023373465.1 of Oncorhynchus keta. Classification (NCBI taxonomy): domain Eukaryota; kingdom Metazoa; phylum Chordata; class Actinopteri; order Salmoniformes; family Salmonidae; genus Oncorhynchus; species Oncorhynchus keta. The sequence continues at coordinate 20,986,992 of NC_068450.1, read as the reverse complement.
CTCTCCCTACTCCACTCTCCCCCTCTCCCTGTATCCTCTCACCCCTCTCCTCTCCTATATCCTCTCTCATCCCTCTCCTCTCCCTATATCCTCTCATCCCTCTCTCTCCCTATATCCTCTCCTCTCCTCTCTATATCCCCTCCACCTCTCTCCGTTCCCTACTATCTCCTTTCACCCCTCTCCTCTCCCTCTATCCCCTCCTCACCCCTCTCCCCCATATAACCCCTCCTCCCCCTCTCTCCTCTCCCTGTATATCCTCTCATCCCCTCTCTCTCTCCTCATATCCCCCCTGTGTCCCTCATCTCTCCTCTCCCTGCTTATCCCCTGTCAGTCCTCCTCACCCCTCTCCTCCTCTCTGTATCCCCTCTCACCCTTCTCCTCTCCCTATATCCCTCTCTCCTCTCCCTCTCTCCTCTCCCCTCTCCTCTCCTATATCCTCCCACCCCTCTCACTCCTCTCCTCATATCCCCTCTCACCCTCTCTCCTCCTCCCTCCCCTCTCACCCCTCTCCTCCCTATATCCCCTATCACCCCTCTCCTCTCCCTGTATCCCCTCTCACTCCTCTCCTCTCCTGTATGCCCTCTCCCCTTCTCCTCTCCCTGTATCCCCTCTCACTCCTCTCCTCTATATATCCCACTCACCCCTCTCCTCTCCCTATATCCCTCTCAATCCTCTCCTCTAAATATATCCCCCACGCCCCTCCTCTCCTATATCCCTCTCACCTCTCCTCTCCTATATCCCCTCTCATCCTCTCCTCTCCCCTGTATGCCTCTCTTCCTTCTTCTCCTCTCCTGTATCCTCCATCCTCTCCTCTCCTATATCCTCACTCCTCTCTCTATATCCTCTCACCCCTCTCCTCTCCTATATCCCTCTCACCCCTCTCCTCTCCTATATCCTCCCCCCTCTCCTCTCCTATATCCACTCTCACCCTCTCCTCTCCCTATATCCTCTCCCCCTCTCCTCTCCCTATATCCACTCTCCCCCTCTCCCTCTCCCTATATCCTCTCACTCCCTGCCTATCCCTCTCCTCTCCTCCTGTATCCCTCCCCCTCCCTCTCCTCCCTATCCCTCTCACCCCTCTCCTCTCCTATATCCCTCTCTCCTCTCCCTATATCCTCTCCCCCTCTCCTATATCCACTCTCACCCCTCCCTCCTCCTCCCTGTATATCCCCTCTCACCCCTCTCCTCTCCTGTATCCTCTCACCCTCCTCTCACTGTCCCCTCTCACCCCTCTCCTCTCCCTATGCCCTCTCACTCCCTCTCAGCTCCTCCCTGTATCCCCTCTCCCCCTCTCCTCTCTATATCCCTCTCTCACCCTCTCTCCTCTCTATATCCACCTCACTCCTATATCTCCTCTCCCCCTATATCCACTCACCCCTCTCCTCTCCTATATCCCTCACCCCTCTCCTCTCCCTATATCCCTTCCCTCCTCTCCTATCATCCCTCTCTCACCCTCTCCTCTCTCCCTATATCCCTCTCACCCTTCTCCTCCCTATATCCCTCTCACCCTCTCCTCTCCCTATATCCCTCTCCCCCTATCCTCTCCCTATATCCCCTCTCACCCATCCTCTCCCTATATCCCTCTCACCCCTCTCCTCTCCTCTCCCCATATCCCCTCTCACCCTCTCTCCCCATATCCCTCTCTCACCCCTCTCCTCTCCCTGTATCCCCTCTCACTCCTCTCCTCCTCTCCCTGTATCCCCTCCTGTATCCCCTCTCTGTACCCTCTCCTCTCCCCATATCCCTCTCACTTCTCTCCTCTCCCTGTATCCCCTCTCACTCCTTCTCCTCTCCTGTATCCTCCCACTCTCCTCTCCCTATATCCTCTCACCCCTCTCCTCCCCTATCCCCTCTCACCCCTCTCCTCTCCCTGTATCCTATCCCCTCTCACCCCTCTCCTCTCCTGTATCCCCTCTCTCCCTCTCCTCTCCCTGTATCCTCTCTCACCCCTCTCCTCTCCCTATATCCCCTCTCACCCTCTCCTCTCCCTATATCCATCCTCACCCCTCTCCCTATCTCCCCCTATCCCCTCCCACCCATCTCTCCATCTCCTATATCCCCTTTCACCCCTCTCCTCCCCTCTATCCCCTAATAACCCCTCTCACCCCTCTCCTCTCCCCATATCCCCTCTCACCCCTCTCCTCTCACTCATATCCCCTCTCACCCCTCTCCTCTCACTATATCCTCTCACCCCTCTTCCTCTCCTATCCCCTGTCACCCCTCTTCTCCTCTCCCTGTATCCCCTCACTCCTCTCCTCTCCCTATCCTCTCTCATCCCCTCTCACCCCTCTCCTCTCCCTATATCCCCTCTCACTCCTCTCCTCTCCTATATCCACTCCCCCCCTCTCCTATCTCCCCTTTCATATCCACTCACACCTCTCTCCTCTCCCTATATCCCTCTCACCCCTCTCCTCTCCCTATATCCACTCTCACTTCCCTCTCCTCTCCCTATATCCCCTCCACCCTCTCCTCTCTCCCCTATCCCCTCTCACCCCTCTCCTCTCCCTATATCCACTCTCACCCCTCTCCTCTCCTGTATCCTCTCACCCCTCTCCTCTCCCTGTATCCCTCTCCCCCTCTCCTCTCCTATATCCCCTCACCCTTCTCCTCTCCCTATATCCCCTCCACCCCTCTCTCCCTATATCCCTCTCTCCCTTCTCCTCCCTATATCCACTCTTCTCTCCTGTATCTCCTCTCCCTATATCCACTCTCACCCCTCTCCTCTCCCTATATCCACTCTCACCCCTCTCCTCTCCCTATATCCACTCCCACCCCTCTCCTCTTCTCCTCTCCCTATATCCACTCTCACCCTCTCCTCTCCCTATATCCCCTCCACCCCTCTCCTCTCCCTATATCCCTCTCACCCCTCCTCTCTATATCCTCTCACCCTCTCCTCTCACTATATCCCCTCTCACCCTCTCCTCTCCCTATATCCCCTCTCACCCTCTCCTCTCCCTATATCCACTCTCACCCCTCTCCTCTCCCTATATCCACTCTCACCCTTCTCCTCTCCCTATATCCACTCTCCCCCTCTCCTCTCCCTATATCCACTCTCACCCTTCTCCTCTCCCTATATCCACTCTCACCCCTCTCCTCTCCCTATATCCACTCTCACCCCTCTCCTCTCCCTATATCCACTCTCCCCCCTCTCCTCTCCCTATATCCACTCTCACCCTTCTCCTCTCCCTATATCCACTCTCCCCTCACCCCTCTCCTCTCCCTATATCCACTCTTCTCCTCTCCTATATCCCTCACCCCTCTCCTCTCCCTATATCCACTCTCACCCCTCTCCTCTCCCTATATCCACTCTCACCCCTCTCCTCTCCCCATATCCCCTCTCACCCCTCTCCTCTCCCCATATCCCCTCTCATCCCTCTCCTCTCCCTGTATCCCCTCTCACTCCTCTCCTCTCCCTGTATCCCCTCTCACTCCTCTCTCTCCCTGTATCCCCTCACACTTCTCTCCTCTCCCTGTATCCCCTCTCACTCCTCTCCCTGTATCCCCTCTCACTCCTCTCCTCTCCCTGTATCCCCTGTCAGTCCTCTCCTCTCCCTGTATCCCCTCTCACTCCTCTCCTCTCCCTGTATCCCCTCTCACCCCTCTCCTCTCCCTATATCCCCTCTCACCCCTCTCCTCTCCCTATATCCACTCTCACTCCTCTCCTCTCCCTATATCCACTCCCACCCCTCTCCTCTCCCTATATCCACTCCCACCCCTCTCCTCTCCCTATATCCACTCTCACCCCTCTCCTCTCCCTGTATCCCCTCTCACCCCTCTCCTCTCCCTGTATCCCCTCTCACCCCTCTCCTCTCCTCATATCCCCTCTCACCCCTCTCCTCCTATCCCCTCTCACCCCTCTCCTCTCCCTGTATCCCCTCTTACCCCTCTCCTCTCCCTGTATCCCCTCTCACTCCTCTCCTCTCCCTGTATCCCCTCTCACTCCTCTCCTCTCCCTGTATCCCCTCTCACTCCTCTCCTCATATCCTCTCTCATCCCTATCCTCTCCCTATATCCCCTCTCACCCATCTCGCCCTATATCCCCTCTCACCCCTCTCCTCTCCCTATATCCCCTCCCACCTCTCTCCGTTCACTATCTCCCCTTTCACCCCTCTCCTCTCCCTCTATCCCCTCTCACCCCTCTCCCTATAACCCCTCTCACCCCTCTCCTCTCCCCATATCCCCTCTCACCCCTCTCCTCTCCCCATATCCCCTCTCACCCCTCTCCTCTCCCTGTATGCCCTCTCACTCTTCTCCTCTCCCTGTATCCCCTCTCACTCCTCTCCTCATATCCCCTCTCACCCCTCTCCTCCTATCCCCTCTCACCCCTCTCCTCCTATCCCTCTCACCCTCTCCTCTCCCTGTATCCTATGCCCCCTCTCCTCTCCCTGTATCCCCTCACTCCTCTCATCTCCTGTATCCCCTCTCCCCACTCCTCTCCTCTCCCTGTATCCCCTCTCACTCCTCTCCTCATATCCTCTCTCATCCCTATCCTCTCCCTATATCCCCTCTCACCCATCTCCCTATATCCCCTCTCACCCCTCTCCTCTCCCTATATCCCCTCCCACCTCTCTCCATTCACTATCTCCCCTTTCACCCCTCTCCTCTCCCTCTATCCCCGCTCACCCCTCTCCTATATACCCCTCTCACCCCTCTCCTCTCCCTCCCATATCCCCTCTCACCCTCTCCCTCCCCATATCCCCTCTCACCCCTCTCCTCTCCCTGTTATCCCCTCTCATCCCCTCCTCTCCCTGTATCCCCTCTCACTCCTCTCCTCTCCCTGTATCCCTCTCACCCTTCTCTCCTCTCCTATATCCCCTCTCACCCCTCTCCTCTCCTCTCTCCTCTTCACTATATCCCCTCTCATCTCCCCCTCTCCTCTCCCTATATCCCCTCTCACCCCTCTCTCTCTCTATCCCCTCTCTCCCCTTATCCCCTCTCCTCTCCTCTATATCCCCTCCACCTCTCTCCTTCACTATCTCCCCTTTCACCCCTCTCCTCTCCCTATAACCCCTCTCCTCTCCCCATATCCCCTCTCACCCCTCTCCTCTCCTCTATATCCATCCCTCCCCCCCCTCTCCCCCTCTTCTCCCTATATCCCTCCCACCCCTCAGTCCTCTCCTCTCCCTATATCCCTCTCACCCCTCTCCTCTCCCTGTATCCTCTCCCCCTCTCCTCTCCCTGTATCCCCTCTCACCCCTCTCCTCTCCCTATATCCCCTCTCACCCCTCTCCTCTCCCTATATCCACTCTCACCCTCTCCTCTCCCTATATCCACTCCCACCCTCTCCTCTCCCCATATCCACTCTCACCCCTCTCCTCTCCCTATATCCTCTCCCCCTCTCCTCTCCCTGTATCCCTCTCACCCTCTCCTCTCCCTATATCCCCTCTCACCCCTCTCCTCTCCCTGTATCCCCTCTCACCCCTCTCCTCTCCCTGTCTCCCTCTCACTCTTCCCTCTCCTCTCCCTGTATCCTCCCACTCCTCTCCTGTCCCTATCCCCTCTCACCCCCCTCTCCTCTCCCTGTATCCCCTCTCAGTCCTCTCCTCTCCCTGTATCCCCTCTCACTCCTCTCCTCTCCCTATATCCCCTCTCACCCCTCTCCTCTCCTATATCCCCTATCTCACCCCTCTCCTCTCCCTATATCCCTCTCACCCTTCTCCTCTCCCTATATCCCTCTCATCCCTCTCCTCTCCCTATATCCCTCTCACCCCTCTCCTCTCCCTATATCCATCTCACTCTTCTCCTCTCCCTATATCCACTCTCACCCCTCTCCTCTCCCTCTCACCCCCTCTCCCTCTCCCTCTCCTCTCCTCTATATCCCTCTCACCCCTCTCCTCTCCCTATATCCCCTCTCACCCTCTCCTCTCCTATATCATATCCCTCACCCTCTCCTCTCCCTATATCCCCTCTCACCCCTCTCCCTATCCCTCTATCCCTCTCCCCCTCTCACTCTCCCTCTCACCCCCTATCCCCCTTTCCCTCCTCTCTCTCTCCCTATATCTCTCCTCCCCATATCCTCTCACTCCCTGTATCTCCTCTCCTCTCCTGTATCCCCTCTCCTCCCCCTCCCTGTATCCCCTCTCACCCCTCTCCTCTCCTGTATCCCCTCAGTCCTCTCCTCTCCCTGTATCCCCTCACTCCTCTCCTCTCCCTATATCCCCTCTCACCCCTCTCCTCTCCCTATATCCCTCTCACCCCTCTCCTCTCCCTATATCCACTCTCCCCCTCTCCTCTCCCTATATCCACCTCTCCTCTCCCTGTATATCCACCCTCTCCTCTCCCTATATCCCTCTCACCCCTCTCCTCTCCCTATATCCCACTCTCATCCCCTCTCACTCTCCCCCTGTATCCCCTCTCACCCCTCTCCTCTCCCTGTATCCCCTCTCACCCCTCTCTCTCCTGTATCCCCTCTCACCCCTCTCCCCTGTATCCCTCTCACTCCTCTCCTCTCCCTGTATCCCCTCTTATCCCCTCTCCTCTCCCTGTATCCCCTCTCACCCCTCTCCTCTCCTCTCCCTGTATCCCCTCTCACTCCTCTCCTCTCCCTGTATCCTCTCCCCTCTCCCTATATCCCCTCTCACCCTATATCCCCTCTCACCCCCTCTCCTCTCCCTATATCCCTCTCCCCCTTCTCCTATCCCTATATCCACTCCACCCCTCTCCTCCCCTATATCCCCTCTCACCCCTCTCCTCCCTATATCCCTCTCACCCCTCTCCTCTCCTGTATCCCCTCTCACCCCTCTCCTCTCCCTATATCCCCTCTCACCCTCTCCTCTCCCTATATCCCCTCTCATCCCCTATCTCCCCTCACCCCTCTCCTCTCCCCTATATCCCCACTCTCACCCCTCTCCTCTCCTGTATCCCCTCTCACCCCTCTCCTCTCCCTATATCCCCTCTCACCCCTCCCTCCTCTCCCTCCTCTCGCTCCTCTCCCTGTCTCCCCTCTGACCTATCCTCACCCTCTCCTCTCTCCTATCCCCTCTCACCCCTCTCCTCTCCCTATATCCCCTCTCACCCCTCTCCTCTCCCTGTATCCCCTCTCACCCCTCCTCTCCCTATATCCCCTCTCACCCTTCTCCTCTCCCTATATCCCCTCCTCACCCTCACCCCTCTCCTCTCCTATATCCCCCCCTCTCTCCATATATCCTCTCCCCTCTCTCTCTATCCCCTCTCACCCATCTCTCTCCTATATCCCCTCTCACCCCTCCTCTCACTATATCCCTCTCACCCCTCTCCTCTCCCCATATCCCTCTCACCCCTCTCCTCTCCCATATCCCCTCTCACCCTTCTCCTCTCCTATATCCACTCTCCCCTCTCCTCATATCCACTCTCACCCCTCTCCTCCCCCATCCCTCTCACCCTCTCACTCCTCCCCCTGTATCCCTCTCCCCCCTCTCCTCTCCTATATCCCCTCTCACCCCTCTCCTCTCCCTATATCCCCTCTCACCCCTCTCCTCTCCCTGTATCCCCTCTCCTCCTCTCCTCTCCCTGTATCCCCTGTCACTCTCTCTCCTCTCCCTATATCCCCTCTCCCCCTCTCCCCTCTCTCCTATATCCCCTCTCACCCCTCTCCTCTCCCTATATCCCCTCTCACCCCTCTCCTCTCCCCCTATATCCACTCTCACCCCTCTCCTCTCCCCTATATCCCTCCTCCTCTCCCTCCTCTATCCCTCTCCTCTCCCTATCCCCTCTCACCCCTCTCCTCTCCCTGTATCCCCTCTCACTCCTCTCCTCTCCTGTATCCCCTCTCATCCCTCTCCTCTCCCTGTATCCCTCTCACTTCTCTCCTCTCCCTGTATCCCCTCTCACTCCTCTCCCTGTATCCCTCTCACCCTCTCCTCTCCTGTATCCTGTCCCTCTCTCTCCCTATATCCCTCTCACTCCTCTCCTCTCCCTATATCCCCTCTTCTCCTCTCTGTCACCCCTCTCCTCTCCCCATATCCCCTCTCCCTCTCCTCTCCCCTATATCCACTCTCCCTCTCCTCTCTCACTATATCCACTCACCCCTCTCCTCCTCCCTATATCCACTCCACCCCTCTCCCTCTCCCTATATCCCCTCTCACCCCTCTCCTCTCCCTGTATTCCTCTCACCCCTCTCTCTCTCCCTGTATCCCCTCTCACCCTCTCTCTCCTCATGTCCCTCTCATCCTCTCCTCCCTATCCCCTCTCACCCCTCTCCTCTCCCTGTATCCCCCCTCTTCTCCCCCTCTCCTCTCCCTGTATCCCTCTCACTCCTCTCCTCTCCCTGTATCCCTCTCACCCTCTCCTCTCCCTATATCCCCTCTCACCCCTCTCCTCATATCCCTATCCCTATCCTCTCTCCCTATATCCCCTCTCACCCTCTCCCCTATATCCCTCTCATCCCTCTCCTCTCCCTATATCCTCTCACCTCTCTCCCCTATCTCCTCACCCCCCTCCCTCCCTCCTCTCCCTCTCTCCCCACCCCTCTCCTCTATATCCCTCTGCCCCTCTCATATCCACTCTCCCTCTCCCTATATCCTCTCACCCCTCTCCTCTCCCCCTATCCATCTCACCCTCTCCTCTCCCTCTCCTCTCCTCTCTCTCCTCCTCCCTCCTCTCCCTATATCCTCTCACCCCCTCTCCTCTCCCCATATCCCCTCTCACCCCTCTCCTCTCCCCATATCCCCTCTCCTCCTCTCCTCTCCTCCCCTATCCCCTCTCACCCCCACCCCTCCTCCTATCCCTCTCATCCCTCTCTCCTCTCCCCTCCCTGTATCCCCTCTTACTCTCCTCTCCCTATATCCCCTCTTACCCCTCCCCTCTCCTGTCCCTCTCTCCTCTCCCTATATCCACTCCCACCCTCCCTCTCCCTATCCCTCTCCCACCTCCTCTCCCCCTCTCCCTGTATCCCCTCTCCTCTCCCTCTCCCTGTATCCCCTCTCTCCTCTCTCCTCTTACCCTATCCCCTCCACTCCCTGTATCCCCTCACTTCTCTCCCCTCTCCTCCTCTCCTCATATCCTCTCTCATCCCTATCACTCCCATATCCTCTCACCCATCTCCCTATATCCCCTCTCACCCCTCCCACCCCTCTATATCCACTCTCATCCCCTCTCCTCTCCCTCCCCCATATCCCCTCTCACCCTCTCCCTCCCTGTATCCCCTCTCCCTGTATCCCCTCTCCTCCTCTCCTCTCCCTGTACCCCTCTCCTCCTCTCCTCATATATCCCCTCTCACCCATCTCCCTATCCCCTCTCACCCCTCTCCTCTCCCTATATCCCCTCCCACCTCTCTCCGTTCACTATCTCCCCTTTCCACCTCTCTCCCTATCACCCCTCTCCCTATAACCCCCTCCCCACCCCTCTCCCTCTTCCCCATATCCCCCTCTCACCCCTCTCTCTCCCCATTCCCTCTCATATCTCCCTTCTCACCCCTCTCCTCTCTCCTCATATCCCCTCTCACCCCTATCCCCTCTCTCACCCCTCTCCTCTCCCTATATCCCCTCTCACCCCTCTCCCTCTCTGTATCCCCTCTCCTCTCCCTCTCCCTGTATCCTCCTCACCTCTCCTCTCCCTATATCCCTCCCCCTCATATCCCCTCTCCCCCTTTCAAAAATCTCCTCTCCCTATAACCTCTCCTCTCCCCCTTATCCCCTCTCACCCTCTCCTCTCCTCCTTATCCACTCTCCTCCCCCATATCCCCTCTCACCTCTTCTTCTCCCCTCCCCCTCTCCTCCTATATCCCTGTCACCCTCTCCTGGTCCTCTCCTCTCCCTGTATCCCCTCTCACTCCCACCCCTCTCCTCTCCCTATATCCCCTCTCACCCCTCTCCTCTCCCTATATCCCTCTCACCCCTCTCCTCTCCTATATCCCACCCTCTCAATCCTCTCCTCTCCCTATATCCACTCCCCCTCTCCTCTCCCTATATCCACTCACCCCTCTCCTCTCCTATATCCACTCTCACCCCTCTCCTCTCCCTGTATCCCCTCTCACCCCTCTCCTCTCCCTGTATCCCCTCTCACCCCTCTCCTCTCCTCATATCCCTATATCCTCTCACCCCTCTCCTCCTATCCCCTCTCACCCCTCTCCTCCTGTATCCCTCTTACCCCCCCTCTCCTCTCCTATATCCCCCTCCCCCTCTCCTCTCCTGTATCCTTCTCACCCCTCTCCTCTCCCTGTATCCTCTCACTCCTCTCCTCCTCTCCTATCCCTATCCTATATACTCCCTCATCCCTATCATCTCCCTATATCCTCTCACCCCTCTCCTATCCTATATCCCCCACCTCTCTCTCCTCTCCCTATATCTCCTCTCTCACCCTCTCCTCCCCTATATCCCTCTCACCCCTCTCCCTATAACCCCTCTCACCCCTCTCTCTCCCATATCCCTCTCACCCCTCTCTCTCCCTGTATCCTTCTCACCCTGTGTCCCCTCTCCTCTCCCTGTATCCCTCTCACCCTTCTCCTCTCCTGTGTCCTCCTCCCCCCTCCTCACCCCTCTCACCCCTCTCCTCCTATCCCCTCTCCCCTCTCCCTCCCACCTCCCTATATCCCCTCTCACCCCCCCTCTCCTCTCCCTATATCTCACCTCTCCTCCCCTCTCCTCTCCCTCCTCATATCCCCTCACCCCTCTCTCCTATCCCCTCTCCTCCTATCCCTGTATCCTCCTCTCCTCTCTCCATCCCTCTCACCCCTCTCCTCTCCCTATCCCCTCTCCTCCTCTCCCTCATATTCCCCTCTCCCACCTTATCTCGCCCTATATCCCCTCTCATCTCCTCTCCCTATATTTCACCTCCCCTCCCCTCTCCCCCTCTAACCCCTCTCCCCATCTCCTCTCCCCCACCCCCTCTCACCCCTCCTCTCTCCTCATCTCATGCTCTCCTATATCCACTCCTCTCACCCCTCTCCTCTCCTCTCACCCCTATCCCCTCTCCCCTCTCCTCTCCCTGTATCCCCTCTCCCCTCTCCTCTCCTGTATCCCCTCTCACTCTCTCATCTCCCTGTATCCCTCTCCTCCCCTCTCCTCTCCTGTATCCCCTCACTTCTCCTCCTCTCCATCCCTATCCTCTCCCTATATCCCCTCTCCTGTATCCCCTCTCCCCCTCTCCTCTCCCTATATCCCCCTCCCACTCTCTCCGTTCACTATCTCCTCTCCTCTCCTGTATCCCTATAGCCCCTCCCACCCTCTCCTCTCCCCATATCCCCTCTCACCCCTATGCCCTCTATCTTCTCCTCTCCCCTGTCCCCTCTCCTCCCTCTCCTCATATCCCCTCTCACCCCTCTCCCTGTATGCCCTCTCACTCCTCTCTCTCCCTGTCCCCTCTCACCCCCTATATCCACTCTGCCCCCTCTCCTATATCTCCCTCACCTTTCACCCTCTCCTATGCCATATCCCTCTCCTCTCCCCATATCTCTCTCCCTCTCTCTCCTCTCCCCCTCTCCTCTCCCCCTATATCCACTCCCAGCCCTCTCCTCTCCCCATATCCCTCTCACCCCTCTCCTCTCCCATATCCCTCTCACTCTCCCCATATCCTCTCATCCCTCTCTATATCCTCTCCCTCCCTCTCCTCTCCCTGTATCCCCTCCACTCCTCTCCTCTCCCTGTATCCCCTCTCACTCCCTCCTCTCCTGTATCCCCTCACACTTCTCTCCTCTCCCTGTATCCCCCTCCTCTCCCCTACCCCTCTCCCTATATCCCCTCTCTCCCTACTCTCTCCTCTCCCTATATCCCCTCTCAGTCCTCTCCTCTCCCTGTATCCCCTCTCCACTCCTCTCCTCTCCCTGTATCCCCTCTCACCCCTCTCCTCTCCCTATATCCTCTCACCTCTCCTCTCCTATATCCTCTCCCCCTCTCCTCTCCCTATATCCCTCTCTCATCCCTCTCCTCTCCCTATATCCACTCTCCTCTCCCTACCCCCCCCTCTCCTCTCCCTATATCCACTCTCACCCCTCTCCTCTCCCTATATCCTCTCACCCTCTCCTCTCCCTATATCCCTCTCCCCTCTCCTCTCCCTATATCCAGTCTCACCCCTCTCCTCTCCCCATATCCCCTCTCACCCCTCTCCTCTCCTCATATCCACTCTCCTCTCCCCATATCCCCTCTCATCCCTCTCCTCTCCCTGTATCCCCTCTCACTCCTCTCCTCTCCCTGTATCCCCTCTCACTCCTCTCCTCTCCCTGTATCCCCTCACACTTCTCTCCTCTCCCTGTATCCCCTCTCACTCCTCTCCCTGTATCCCCTCTCACTCCTCTCCTCTCCCTGTATCCCCTGTCAGTCCTCTCCTCTCCCTGTATCCCCTCTCACTCCTCTCCTCTCCCTGTATCCCCTCTCACCCCTCTCCTCTCCCTATATCCCCTCTCACCCCTCTCCTCTCCCTATATCCCTCTCCTCCTCTCCTCTCCCTATATCCCTCCCACCCCTCTCCTCTCCTATATCCACTCCCACCCCTCTCTCCTCTCCCTATATCCACTCTCACCCCTCTCCTCTCCCTGTATCCCCTCTCACCCCTCTCCTCTCCCTGTATCCCCCTCTCACCCCTCTCCTCTCCTCATATCCCCTCTCACCCCTCTCCTCCTATCCCTCTCACCCCTCTCCTCTCCCTGTATCCCCTCTTACCCCTCTCCTCTCCTGTATCCCCTCTGTATCCCCTCTCTCTCTCCCTGTATCCCTCTCTCCTCCTCATATCCTCTCTCTCCTATCCTCTCCTATATCCTCTCACCCTCTCCCATATCCCCTCTCCCCTCTCCTATCCCTATATCCCCTCCACCTCTCTCCGTTCACTATCTCCTTTCACCCCTCTCCTCTCCCTCTATCCCCTCTCACCCCTCTCCCTATAACCCCTCTCACTCTCCTCTCCCCATATCCCCTCCCACCCCTCTCCTCTCCCCATATCCCCTCTCACCCCTCTCCTCTCCCTGTATCCCCTCTCACTCTTCTCCTCTCCCTGTATCCCCTCTCACTCCTCTCCTCATATCCCCTCTCACCCCTCTCCTCCCTATCCCCTCTCACCCCTCCCCTCTCCCTATATCCCCTCTCACCCCTCTCCTCTCCCTGTATCCCCTCTCACTCCTCTCCTCTCCCTGTATCCCCTCTGTCCTCCTTACTCTCACCCCTCTCCTCTCCCTATATCCCCTCTCACCCCTCTCCCTATATCCCCTCTCACCCCTCTCCTCTCCCTATATCCCCTCCCACCTCTCTCCATCACTATCTCCCCTTTCACCCCTCTCCTCTCCCTATCCCCTCTCCTCCCTATCCACTCCCACCCCTCTCCTCTCCTCATATCCACTCTCCTCTCCCCATCCCTCTCACCCCTCTCACTCTCCCCCTCTCACCTCCTCCCCTCCTCTCTCCTCCCCTCTCACCCCTCTCCTCTCCTATATCCACTCTCTCCCCCTCTCCCTATATCCCCTCTCACCCTCCTCTCCTATATCCCTCCCCTCTCTCCATTCATATCTCCCACCCCTCCCCCTCTCCCTCCTATATCCCTCCCTCCCCATGTCCCCCTCTCATCTCCTCTCCTGTATCCCCTCTCACCCCTCCACTCCTACCTCTCCTCTCCTCTCCCTGTATCCCCTCTCACCCCTCCTCTCCCTGTCCCCTCTCACTCCTCTCCTCTCCTATATCCACTCCCATCCCTCTCACCCATCCTCTCCCTATATCCTCTCACCCCCACCTCTCTCCCTATATCCCCTCTCACCCCTCTCCTCTCCCTATATCCCTCCCTGTATAACCCCTCCTCTCCTCTCCCCATATCCCCTCTCACCCCTCTCCTCTCCCCTATATCCACTCTCAGCCCTCTCCTCTCCCCTATCCCTCTCACTCCTCTCATATCCCCTCTCACCCCTCTCCTCCCTATCCCCTCTCACTCCCTATCCCCTCTCATCCCTCTCCCTCTCCCTGTATCCCTCTCACTCCCTCTCCTCTCCCTGTATCCCCTCTCACTCCTCTCCTCTCCCTGTATCCCCTCACACTTCTCTCCTCCCTGTATCCCCTCTCCTCCTCTCCCTGTATCCCCTCTCCCCTCCTCTCCTCTCCCTGTATCCCTCTCAGTCCTCTCCTCTCCCTGTATCCCCTCTCCTCCTCTCCTCTCCCCTGTATCCCTCTCACCCCTCTCCTCTCCTATCCCCTCTCACCCTCTCCTCTCTCATCCCTATCTCACCCCCTCCACCCCTCTATATATCCCCTCTCATCCCTCTCCTCTCCCTATATCCCTCTCACCCCTCTCCCCTTTCACCCCTCCCTCTCCCTATAACCCCTCCCTCTCACCCCTCTCCTCTCCTCATATATCTCCTCTCTCCCCACCCCTCTCCTCTTCCCCTATATCCCCTGTCAGTCCTCTCCTCCTCTCCCCTCTCCTCCTATCCTCTCCCTGTATCCCTCTCCTCTCCCCTATATCCCCTCTCACCCCTCTCTCCTCTCCTCATATCCTCTCTCCTCTCCCCATATCCCTCCCTATATCCACTCCCCCCCTCTCCTCTCCCTGTCCCTCTCACCCCTCCTCCTCTCCCTACTCCCCCTCTCCTCTCCCTGTCCCCTCTCATCTCTCTCCCTCCTCTCCCTGTATCCCCCTTCTCTCCTCTCCCTCTTCTCCTCTCCCTGTATCCCCTCTCCTCCTCTCCCCTATATCCCTCTCACCCCTCCCTCTCCTCTCCTCCCTGTATCCCCTATATCCACTCCCACGCCCCTCCTCTCCCTCTCCCTGTATCCCCTCTCCTCCTCTCCTCTCCCTGTATCCCTCTCACCCTCCTCTCCTATATCTCTCCTCTCCCTATATCCCCTCTCACTCTCCACCCCTCTCCCTATATCCCTCTCCTCCCTCTCCTCTCCTATATCCCCCACCCCTCTCTCCTATATCCCTCTCACCCCTCTCCTCTCCTATATCCACTCACCCCTCTCCTCTCCCTGCCCCTTCTCCCACTCTCCCCCCTCTCCTCTCCCTATATCCCCTCTCTCATATCCCCTCTCCTCTCCCCTATATCCCCTCTCACCCCTCTCCTCTCCCTATATCCTCTCACCCCTCTCCTCTCCCTGTATCCCTCTTACCCCTCTCCTCTCCTATATCCCCTCTCCTCTCCTCTCCCTATCCCCTCTCCCCTCTCCTCTCCTCTCTCCCTATCCTCCCCCTATATCCACTCTCACCCCTCTCCTCTCCTATATCCCCTCTCCTCTCCTATATCCCTATATCCCCTCCACCTCTCCCCTCTATCTCCTTTCACCCCCCTCCTCTCCCTCTATCCCTCTCCTCTCCCTGTATCCCTCCTCTCACCCTCTCCTCTCCTGTATCCCCTCTCACCCCTCTCTCTCCCCATATCCTCTCACCCCTCTCCTCTCCCTATATCCCCTCATATCACTTCTCCTCTCCTATATCCCTCTCACCCCTCCTCTCCCTATATCCTCTCACCCTCTCCTCCCATCCCTCACACCCCTCTCCTCTCCCTATATCCCTCTCACCCCTCTCCTCTCCCTCTATCCCCTCTCACCCCTCCTCTCCCTGTATCCCCTCTCACCCCTCTCCTCTCCTATATCCTCTCACCCCTCTCCCCCTATATCCCCTCTCACCCCTCTCCTCTCCCTATATCCCCACCTCTCTCCCCTATCTCACTCTCCCTTTCCCCTCTCCTCTCCCTATAACCCCTCTCCCCATATCCCCTCTCACCCCTCTCCTCTCCTCATATCCCTCTCCTCTCCCTGTATCCCCTCTCACTCCTCTCCTCTCCCTGTATCCCCTCTCACTTCTCTCCAGGTACTCTCTCTCCCTGTATCCCCTCTCCTCCTCTCCTCTCCTGTATCCCCTCAGTCCTCTCCTCTCATCCCCTCTCACCCCTCTCCTCTCCCTATATCCCCTCTCACTCCTCTCTCTCCTCTCCTATCCCCACCCTCTCCTCTCCCTATATCCCTCCCTCCCTCTCCTCTCCCTATATCCTCTCCCACCCTCTCCTCTCCTATATCCACTCTCCACCCCTCTCCTCTCCCTATCCCTCTCACCCTCTCTCCTCTCCCCTATCTCCCTCCTATCCCCTCTCATCCCCTCTCACCCTCTCTCCCCTCCTATCTCTCCCTGTATCCCCTCTCCTCTCCTATCCCTATCCTCTCCATATATCCCCTCTCACCCCATCCCCCTATATCCCTCACCCCTCCTCTCCCTATATCTCCCACCTGTCTCTTCCTATCTCCCCTCCCTTCCCTCTATCCCCTCTCCTCTCCCTCATATCCCCTCCTCTCCCCATATCCTCACCCCTCATCCCTCTCCTCTCCTCTCCCTATGTCCATCTCACCCCTCTCACTCTCCCCCTCTCCTCTCCCTATATATCCCCTCTCCTCCCCCCTCTCCTCTCCCTATATCCCTCACCCCACTATCTCCTCTCACCCCTCACCCCTTCTCTCCCTATATCCCCTCTCCCCTCTCCTCTCCTATATCCTCTCCCCCTCTCTCTCTCCCTCCTCCTCTCTTTCTCTCCCCCTCCCTCTATCCCCTCTCACCCCTCTCCTCTCCCTATATCCCCTCTCACCCCTCTCCTGTATCCTCCTATATCCTCTCACCCTCTCCTCTCCCCATATCCCCTCTCACCCCTCTCCTCTCCCTATATCCATCTCACCCCTCTCCTCCCTATACTCTTCTCCTCTCCTCTCCCTGTATCCCCTCTCACCCCTCTCCTCTCCCTATCCCCTCTCCCCTCTCCCCCTCCCCTCTCACCCCTCTCCTCTCCCTCATCCCCTCTTACCCCCTCTCCTCTCCCCTCTCACTCCCCTCTCCCTGTATCCCTTCTCACTCCTCTCCCCTGTCCCCTCTCCTCCCTCTCCTCATATCCCTGTATCCTCTCCATATCTCTCCCCTATATCCCTCACACTCTCTCCTCCCACCTGTATCGTTCACTATCTCCCCTTTCACCCCTCTCCCCTCTATCCTCTCACCCCTCCTCTCCTGTCACCCCTCTCCCTCTCCCCATATCCCCTCTCCTCTCCCTGTATCCCCTCTCACCCCTCTCCTCTATCCCCTCTCACCCCTCCTCTCCCTATATCCTCTCCCCCTCTCCCTCTCCCTATATCCACCCTTCTCATATCCCTCTCCCCCCTCTCCTCTCCTATATCACTCCTCTCCTCTCCCTATATCCTCCCACCCTCTCCCCTCTATATCCTCTCACCCCTCCCCTCTCACCCCTCTCCTCTCCCTGTATCCCCTCTCCCCCCCCCCCTCTCCCCCCTATCCCCTCTCTCCTCACCCCTCTCCCCCCTCTCCTCTCCCTATATCCCCTCTCACCCCTCTCCTCCTATCCCCTCCTCACCCCCTCTCCCTCTCCCTGTATCCCCCCTATATCTCCCCTCCTCTCCCCTATATCCCCTCACCCCTCTCCTCTCCCTACCCCTCTCCTCTCCTATATCCACCCACCCCTCTCTCACTCCTCTCCTCTCTCCCCCTGTATCCCCTCTCCTCCTCTCCCCTATATCCACTCTCACCCCTCTGTATCCCCTCTCTCTCCCCATATCTCCCCTCTCCCTGTATCCCCTCTCACCCCTCTCCTATCCCTATATCCCCTCTCACCTCTCTCCTCTCCCTATATCCTCTCTCACCCCTCTCCTCTCCCTATATCCCCCACCTCTCTCCTCTCCCTCTCCTATCCCCTCTCCTCCCCTCTATCCCCTCTCTCCCCATATCCCCTCTCACCCCTCTCCTCTCCCTATATCCCCTCTCACCTCCCTCTCCCCTATCCCCTCTCACCCTCTCCTCTCCCTATATCCACTCTCACTCCTCTCCTCTCCCTATATCCTCTCACCCCTCTCCCTCCTCTCCTCTCTCATCCCTATATCCCCTCCCACCCTCTCCTCTCCTATCTCACCCCCTTTATCCCCTCTCACTATAACCCCTCTCCCCTGTATCCCCTCTCACCCCTCTCCTCTCCCTGTATCCCTCTCCTCTCCCTATATCCCTCTCCCCTCTCCCTCTCCCTGTATCCACCTCTCACTTCCTCTCCTCTCCCTATATCCACTCCCTATCCCCTCCCTCTCCCTCTCACCTATATCCCCTCCTCCTCTCCCTATATCCACTCCCTCTATCCTCTCCTCTCCCTATATCCCCTCTCTCTCCTCTCCCTATATCCACTCTCACCCCTCTCCTCTCCCTATATCCCTCCCACCCCTCTCCTCTCCTATATCCTCTCACCCTCTCCTCTCCTATATCCACTCCCAGCCCTCTCACCCCTCTCCTCTCCCTATATCCATCCACTCTCATCCCCTCCCCTCTCCTCTCCCTATATCCCTCTCACCCCCTCTTCTCCCTATATCCCTCTCACTCTCCTCTCCCTATATCCACTCTCCCCCTCTCCCTCCCTATATCCCCCATATCCTCCACCCCTCTCCTCTCCCTATATCCACTCCCCCCCTCTCCTCCCTATATCCACTCTCCCCCTCTCCTCTCCCTATATCCACTCTCCCCTCTCCTCTCCCTATATCCACTCTCCCCCTCTCCTCTCCCTATATCCACTCTCACCCTCTCCTCTCCCTATATCCACTCTCACCCCTCTCCTCTCCCTATATCCACTCTCACCCCTCTCCTCTCCCTATATCCACTCTCACCCCTCTCCTCTCCCTATATCCACTCTCACCCCTCTCCTCTCCCTATATCCACTCTCACCCTCTCCTCTCCCTATATCCACTCTCACCCCTCTCCTCTCCCTATATCCACTCTCACCCCTCTCCTCTCCCTATATCCACTCTCACCCCTCTCCTCTCCCTATATCCACTCTTAGCCCTCTCCTCTCCCTCTATCCCCTCTCACCCCTCTCCCTATAACCCCTCTCACCCCTCTCCTCTCCCCATATCCCCTCTCACCCCTCTCCTCTCCCTATATCCCCTCTCACCCCTCTCCTCTCCCTGTATGCCCTCTCACTCTTCTCCTCTCCCTGTATCCCCTCTCACTCCTCTCCTCTCCCTGTATCCCCTCTCACTCCTCTCCTCATATCCCCTCTCACCCCTCTCCTCCTATCCCCTCTCACCCCTCTCCTCTCCCTATATCCCCTCTCACCCCTCTCCTCTCCCTGTATCCCCTCTCACTCCTCTCCTCTCCCTGTATCCCCTCTCACCCCTCTCCTCTCCCTATATCCCCTCTCACCCCTCTCCCTATATCCCCTCTCACCCCTCTCCTCTCCCTATATCCCCTCCCACCTCTCTCCATTCACTATCTCCCCTTTCACCCCTCTCCTCTCCCTATATCCCCTCTCACCCCTCTCCTCTCCCCATATCCCCTCTCACCCCTCTCCTCTCCCCATATCCACTCTCCTCTCCCCATATCCCCTCTCACCCCTCTCCTCTCCCTGTATCCCCTCTCACTCCTCTCCTCTCCCTGTATCCCCTCTCACTCCTCTCCTCTCCCTGTATCCCCTCACACTTCTCTCCTCTCCCTGTATCCCCTCTCACTCCTCTCCTCTCCCTGTATCCCCTCTCACCCCTCTCCTCTCCCTGTATCCCCTCTCACCCCTCTCCTCTCCCTATATCTCCTCTCACCCCTCTCCTCTCCCTATATCCACTCTCACTCCTCTCCTCTCCCTATATCCACTCCCACCCCTCTCCTCTCCCTATATCCACTCCCACCCCTCTCCTCTCCCTATATCCACTCTCACCCCTCTCCTCTCCCTATATCCCCTCTCACTCCTCTCCTCTCCCTGTATCCCCTCTCACCCCTCTCCTCTCCCTATATCCCCTCTCACCCCTCTCCTCTCCCTATATCCACTCTCACTCCTCTCCTCTCCCTATATCCACTCCCACCCCTCTCCTCTCCCTATATCCACTCTCACCCCTCTCCTCTCCCTATATCCACTCTCACCCCTCTCCTCTCCCTATATCCACTCCCACCCCTCTCCTCTCCCTATATCCACTCCCACCCCTCTCCTCTCCCTATATCCACTCTCACCCCTCTCCTCTCCCTATATCCACTCTCACCCCTCTCCTCTCCCTATATCCACTCTCACCCCTCTCCTCTCCCTATATCCACTCTCACCCCTCTCCTCTCCCTATATCCACTCTCACTCCTCTCCTCTCCCTATATCCACTCCCACCCCTCTCCTCTCCCTATATCCACTCCCACCCCTCTCCTCTCCCTATATCCTCTCTCCCCCCTCTCCTCTCCCTATATCCACTCTCACCCTTCTCCTCTCCCTATATCCACTCTCCCCCTCTCCTCTCCCTATATCCACTCTTACCCCTCTCCTCTCCCTATATCCACTCTCCCCCCTCTCCTCTCCCTATATCCACTCTCACCCCTCTCCTCTCCCCATATCCCCTCTCACCCCTCTCCTCTCCTCATATCCACTCTCCTCTCCCCATATCCCCTCTCACCCCTCTCCTCTCCCTGTATCCCCTCTCACTCCTCTCCTCTCCCTATACATTTAACAGTGTTTGACGCTGAATCATTGACTGAGGCTACTTCCCAAATGTCACTCTCCTCCCTGTGGGTCGTTTCATAAATAGAGCACTTTTTTGTGTAGTGTAACGTTTTAAAAAATAACAATTTATTTCATCTAATTTTAACAATCTGTTATGAAGAGCACATGTTTAACTTCATAGCAGACATGTTTTCTCATCTCCAGAGGTTAAATTAAGAACAATTATAAAAAGGTGACAATTAAAGTAACAGGGTAGACCATAACAGGGTAGAAGATTTCATCTTTTATGAGCAATGACCCCCATTGTGACAGGTGGAGTAGAGGTTTGTTGTGTGCAACAGGGAGGGACAATTGAACGCAAGCTTAACAAAACTTGTTAAAACATTTCTAGCCTGTCTCTCTATGAGTAACATGGTTGACGTGTGACGCTCGACTCATTCACTTTTCCATCACAAAACACCATTAAATGGCCAAAAAGAATAGAACCAGCTCACCTGCTTTTATACTGTCATTTGACTATTAGATGTTCAATGTTTTTTAAGAATAAAATTATAAAAATAGGGTGGAACAATTTTTGGGGTGTCACTTGGGACTCAGTCAATGTTGAGGTTATCTTTTCAATAGAACACTGACTTAACCTGTGCCTGGGAACCGGGCCCATAAACCCTGAGGTCTCCTCTGTCAGAACTGGCCATGATTGGATTGTCTGGGTTTGTCTCTGTGAACAGGCCGCAAAGTGTGTTACAGGAAAAGAACCAGGGCGTTTCTGCTGAGCTGGATGGACCCCGGGTCTCTCTCTCACTGCCCCGCTATGCACCGATCCCAGCATGGGCTCCGTGAATAGAGCTCTTGTTATTTTCCAGCGCTCAGACATTCAGACACTGTTAGCAGGGCTCTTGAGCCTTTTATCAGCGCCAGGGGTTAGCAAAATACAAAGTGGAAATATGCCTGTAATGTGAAACACGCAGCTCACTGTGAGAGACAGGGCTCAACCTTCAGGTCTGCTCCAGGTTTATGGAGAGACAGAGGGACGACTTTGATGAGGAGGAGAGAGGGATGAAGGCGTGTGAAAGTCTGAATCAGAAAGTGATGCAGTATACTTGTGAGAATAGGTAGTTAGATTTACAAATGTAAAAACATTCTCCTCTCCCTATTTCCAGTTCTAGAATCTTAAATGCTAATTAGCGCCAGGTGTCACCTTTGACCCCTCACCACCTGATAGGTGAGTCCCACGGCACCACTTTTCCACCGTGGCCGCCGGTGACAGCACGTCTTCATCAAAGCAGCCATACACACACCAAACTGGTTGTAACCCAAATGTACTGCATTGGGGATAGGGTGTGATTTGGGATGGGACACACTCACAATTAACAGTGCTTCATCTGGACACAGTATTTATCAATGTTCACATAAAGAGAATCCACCATGTAGGCTTCATTCCCAGACGTGTAAGCTTGGCAGGCGGAGCTACACGGTGTTCAGACATGTGTCAGGTCGCTTCAGTCAGTGTGTTGGACATAACATGTGGTAGCCGTGTTGAGGGCATGTGCACTGCACGTTGGCTGGTGTGAGACTGGAGGAACTAACAGACAGGCTGATGTGAGGAGGGGTTGAGAAACACACAGGTGGTCTTTTCAGAATCACACAGAATGTGTGTGTGTGTGTGTGTGTGTGTGTGTGTGTGTGTGTGTGTGTGTGTGTGTGTGTGTGTGTGTGTGTGTGTGTGTGTGTGTGTGTGTGTGTGTGTGTGTGTGTGTGTGTGTGTGTGTGTGTGTGTGTGTGTGTGTGTGTGTGTGTGCGTGCGTGGGTGAGTGTGTGTGTGTGCGTGGGTGCATGTGCGTGTGGGTAGGTGCGTGCGTGCGTGTTTGAGTCAGTGAATGTGACAGTGACAATGAGTGTGGAGGGGGGGGGCTGTTTATGTCCAAGTCCACAAATGGCTACTTTCAAGGTATGTTAAGGGCATATAAAACAATTAATGTGGTGTCTTTTTCCCCATTGTAGTCATATTTTATTGTGTTGATATGAAATTGCCCAAACGGCTCTTTGCTCAGAGTATGTTATTTTAGGGCATATAAAACAATTAATGTGATAAAGTCCAAGTACCTGATCCCAACCCACTAATATAGACTATATGTGATAAAGTGCCAAGGCCAGTACCTGATCCCAACCCACTAATATAGACTATATGTGATAAAGTGCCAAGGCCAGTACCTGATCCCAACCCACTAATATAGACTATATGTGATAAAGTGCCAAGGCCAGTACCTGATCCCAACCCACTAATATAGACTATATGTGATAAAGTGCCAAGGCCAGTACCTGATCCCAACCCACTAAT
>NC_068450.1:20949322-20959322 GCF_023373465.1 Oncorhynchus keta | reverse complement strand
AAGGCTCAAATTGATCATTTGGCTACAACGGGAGCTCTATATGTACTGTCAGACCCTCAAATTGTCTCCCCGGCTAAATAGAGTAGGTTGCTCCACCATGACAGGACAGAACTGCTATTGAGATGACACGTGTCAAATAAGTTATTCACATCTAATAACCCAACAGTACTCCCTGTTTTGGAGATACTCCCTGTTTTGGAGATACTCCCTGTTTTGGAGATACTTCCTGTGTTGGAGATACTCCCTGTGTTGGAGATACTCCCTGTTTTGGAGATACTTCCTGTTTTGGAGATACTTCCTGTTGGAGATACTCCCTGTTTTGGAGATACTCCCTGTGTTGGAGATACTCCCTGTTTTGGAGATACTTCCTGTGTTGGAGATACTTCATGTATTGGAGATACTTCCTGTGTTGGAGATACTTCCTGTGTTGGAGATACTTCCTGTGTTGGAGATACTTCCTGTATTGGAGATACTTCCTGTGTTGGAGATACTTCCTGTATTGGCGATACTCCCTGTGTTGGAAATACTTCCTGTGTTGGAGATACTTCCTGTTTTGTAGATATTGAACAAGAGCAGGTATGAATGAGATAACCCAAACAGGAATGTTATTATTGTCACACGGGTGAGACTGAGATTTAGGTTGAGGTGAACTAGGTTGTCAGCATTTCTGTATATGAAGGTAAAAAATGTAGCATTTGAGGTCAGACTTTATTCCTCAGATTTTCAATGAGGTTGAAAAGCAAGCAGAAGAGCAATGTGTCTGTGTTGTTAGTTTCGTTGAGTTCTATAGAGGGTCAAAGGGGAAGCCAGAAGCCTCACCCAGGTCCTTCCAGAGTCCTGAGCCTAGCTCCAGGACCGCTCCCACATTCCTGCTCCATGCACTCCACTGTTAGGAGAGTCTCTCGCCTTTCTCTATCCTTCTCTCTCTATCTCTCCCCTCTGTCTACCTTATCTCCCTCTCTATCCCTCATCCCCCTATCTCTTCCTCTCTTGCTGAGAAGAACTTCTCTTGTTCCGCCTTTCTGGAACCTTCCCCACCAATCACATTCTGCTGATTTCTGAACTCTTGTCAGCGCCGTCCTCTGTGGTGCGGTGAGCTGGGAGATTTACGGGCGTGGCCTGTACTGTTAGAGCACAGCTCCCATCCTGACCAAGCCCTTGCCTGCTCTCCACCTACTCGCCCTGCATTGAACTGTAACTGGCTCCAGAGGAATTTGTGTTATCTTTGAATTCATGTCTCTCTTTCTTCCAGTCTCTGTCTCTTTCTGTCTATCTTTCTGTCTATCTTCTCTCTGAGACTGTGATCTATAAATACATTGAGAGTAGATCTAATTGGGAGCGCAGAGAGAGAGAGAGAGAGAGAGAGAGAGAGAGAGAGAGAGAGAGAGAGAGAGAGAGAGAGAGAGAGAGAGAGAGAGCAAAGGAAAGCAGGGGATGATAAAGGAATGGAGAGAGGAGACAGATCCACACATAGCTGGCGTGCCTCACTGTAGTAGCCCTTCATTACTGATATCCTATTGACCTTTCTCATAACTTGATTCAATTCAAGGGGCTTTATTGGCATGAACAGTAAACATTACACTCACAGACGTTCCAAAAGAATAAAGGCATTTCAAATGTATATTATGTATATATACAGTGTTGTAACGATGTGAAAATGGTTAAAGTAGAAAAGGGAAAATAAATAAATAGAAATATGGGTTGTATTTACAATGGTGTTTGTTCTTCACTGTTTGCCCTTTTCTTGTGACAACAGGTCACAAATCTTGCTGCTGAGATGGCACACTAGTATTTCACCCAGTAGATATGGGAGTTTATCAAAATCAGGTTTGTTTTCGAAATCTTTGTGGATCTGTGTAATCTGATGGAAATATGTGTCTCTAATATGGTCATACATTTGGCAGGAGGTTATGAAGTGCAACTCAGTTTCCACCTCATCTTGTGGGCAGTGTGCACATAGCCGATCTTCTCTTGAGAGCCAGGTCTGCCTACGACGGCCTTTCTCAACAGCAAGGCTATGCTCACAGAGTCTGTACGTAGACAAAGCTTTCCTTAAGTTTGGGTCAGTCACAGTGGTCAGGTATTCTGCCACTGTGTACTCTCTGTTTAGGGCCAAATAGCATTCTAATTTTCTCTGTAACTCACTCACCCTTCGTATTTCTGTCTCCATCATGGCATTCTCCCAGATAAAGCACCACAGAATGAGTAGAGAGAGAGAGAGAGAGAGATGTATGCTGGTCATCCCCTCTCTGACACCACTGGGACTCACCCAGGCTGCCTCCCTAATGGCCCTGGTCAAATAAAGGAAATAGGGGACATTTGGGACATATGCAGTCCCACACTGACTGTTTTAATTAATAGGTGTTGACTTGTATTTATCCCACAAAGCCACTATTGAGAAGGCGGTCGGAATGTTGGCTTGAAGCTGATACAGCCATGGGTGTCCCTCCTTAGCAGAATAATCAATTATCACTAACTCATACATACAGTCATACTTTCTGCCATGTAAGACGAGGATAGAGCAAGGCAGCCATATGAACTCACTCCCCCCTCTCTCATCTATCTCTCTCTCTCTTTCCTCCCTCTCTCCTCTTTCCTCCCTCTCTCCTCCCTCTGCCCCTCTTGACTCTCTACACCTCTGTCTTTAACCCTCTCACTCCTCTCTGTCTTTAACCCTCTCACTCCTCTCTGTCTTTAACCATCTCACTCCTCTCTGTCTTTAAACCTCTCATTCCTCTCTGTCTTTAACCCTCTCACTCCTCTCTGTCTTTAACCCTCTCACTCCTCTCTGTCTTTAACCCTCTCACCCTCCTCTCTGTCTTTAACCCTGTCTTTAACCCTCTCACTCCTCTCTGTCTTTAACCCTCTCACTCCTCCTCTCTGTCTTTAACCCTCTCCTCTCACTGTCTTTAACCCTCTCTGTCTTTAACCCTCTCACTCCTCTCTGTCTTTAACCCTCTCACTCCTATCTGTCTTTAACCCTCTCATTCCTCTCTGTCTTTAACCCTCTCACTCCTCTCTGTCTTTAACCCTCTCACTCCTCTCTGTCTTTAACCCTCTCACTCCTCTCTGTCTTTAACCCTCTCACTCCTCTCTGTCTTTAACCCTCTCACTCCTCTCTGTCTTTAACCCTCTCACTCCTCTCTGTCTTTAACCCTCTCATTCCTCTCTGTCTTTAACCCTCTCACTCCTCTCTGTCTTTAACCCTCTCACTCCTCTCTGTCTTTAACCCTCTCACTCCTCTGTCTTTACCCCTCTCACTCCTCTGTCTTTAACCCTCTCACTCCTCTCAGTCTTTAACCCTCTCAACCCTCCTCTCAACCCTCTCACTCTTTAACCCTCTCACTCCTCTCTGTCTTTAACCCTCTCACTCCTCTCTGTCTTTAACCCTCTCACTCCTCTCTGTCTTTAACCCTCTCACTCCTCTCTGTCTTTAACCCTCTCATTCCTCTCTGTCTTTAACCCTCTCACTCCTCTCTGTCTTTAACCCTCTCACTCCTCTCTGTCTTTAACCCTCTCACTCCTCTCTGTCTTTAACCCTCTCACTCCTCTCTGTCTTTAACCCTTTGACTCCTCTCTGTCTTTAACCCTCTCACTCCTCTCAGTCTTTAACCCTCTCACTCCTCTCTGTCTTTAACCCTCTCACTCCTCTCTGTCTTTAACCCTTTGACTCCTCTCTGTCTTTAACCCTCTCACTCCTCTCAGTCTTTAACCCTCTCACTCCTCTCTGTCTTTAACCCTCTCACTCCTCTCTGTCTTTAACCCTCTCGCTCCTCTCTGTCTTTAACCCTCTCACTCCTCAGTCTTTAACCCTCTCACTCCTCTGTCTTTAACCCTCTCACTCCTCTCAGTCTTTAACCCTCTCCTCTCTGTCTTTAACCCTCTCACTCCTCTCTGTCTTTAACCCTCTCACTCCTCTCAGTCTTTAACCCTCTCACTCCTCTCAGTCTTTAACCCTCTCACTCCTCTCTGTCTTTAACCCTCTCACTCCTCTCTGTCTTTAACCCTCTCACTCCTCTCAGTCTTTAACCCTCTCACTCCTCTCTGTCTTTAACCCTCTCACTCCTCTCAGTCTTTAACCCTCTCACTCCTCTCTGTCTTTAACCCTCTCACTCCTCTCTGTCTTTAACCCTCTGACTCCTCTCTGTCTTTAACCCTCTCACTCCTCTCTGTCTTTAACCCTCTCACTCCTCTCTATATTTTTACTGTTTCCCCTGACTCTTTTTATCTCCTCTCTTTCTATAATTATTTTTTTCTCCCTCTCTTTTCCACATCCCTCTCTCCCTCTCCTCCCTCTTTCTCCACCTGCCATACCCTTGGTGTGGGAGGGTTTCTCTGCTACAATAACAGTAAGTGCTGTGGAGGCGGGGAGGCGGGGAGGGCAGAGAAGAGCAGAGCGGAGCTCACAGAGCCAGAGCTGTTGACGGCTGCTCTGTGGCCAGCCATTCACCCTCCTCTGGGCGGATCGTTGTTCTTGGCCCAGGCCTTCCCAGCCTCTCAGAGCGCCGTGGGTGTGGAGGAAGACGCTCAGATTCCAGGCCTATTGGCCTATCGACGAACGGACACCACCCCACACCCACTCGTCTCTGATCCCCACAAGCAACAACCCCAGCTGGGCCCCGTCTGTTCGATCACATGACCTGCACAATAACTAACGGAATGTGGCCAAAGCTTTTACACAACAAGGCAATAAACACACGTACAGAGCCTTCAGAAGGTATTCTCACCCGTTGACTTTTTACACATTTTGTTGTGTTACAGCCTGAATTTAAAATGGATTAAATTGAGATTGTATGTCCCTGGCCGACACAAAATACCCCATTATGTCAAAGCGGAATTATGATTTTAGAAATCTTTACAAATTAATTAAAAGTGAAAAGCTGAAATGTCTTGAGTCAATAAGTATTCAACCCCTTTGTTGTGGCAAGCCTAAACATGTTCAGGAGTAAACATGTCCTGAACAAGTCACATAATATGTTGCATGGACTCACTCTGTGTACAATAACAGTGTTTTACATGATTTTTGAATGAGTAGCTCATCTCTGCACCAACACATGCAATTATCTGTAAGGTCCCTCAGTCAAACAGTGAATTTCAAACACAGATTCAACCACAAAGACCATACATTGAATATCCCTTTGAGCATGGTGAAGTTATTAATTATATGTTGGATGGTGTATCAATACACCAAGTCACTACAAAGATACAGGTGTCCTTCCTAACTCAGTTGCCGGAGAGGAAGGAAACCACTCAGGGATTTCACCATGGTGGAGGCCAATGGTGACTTTAAAACAGTTACAGAGTTTAATGGCTGTGATAGGAGAAAATTGAGGTGTGCAAAGCTCTTAGAGACTTACCCAGAAAGACTCACAGTTGTATTCATTGCCAAAGGTGCTTCTAACATGGGTGTTAATACTTTACTTAAGTAAATTAGATACACTATAAATAAAAAAGAATGTGGACACCCTTCAAATGAGTGGATTCGTCTATTTCAGCCACACCCATTGCTGACAGGTGTATAGAATTGAGCACCCAGCCATGCTATCTCCATAGACAAACATTGGCAGAAGAATGGCTTTACTGAAGATTGCAATATTCACTACTGAGTTCCAAACTGTGAAATGGGTTTCCATGCCCGAGCAGCCGCACACAAGCCTATGATCACCATGCGCAATGCCAAGTGTCGGCTGGAGTGCTGTAAAGCTCGCCACCATTGGACTCTGGAGCAGTAGAAACACTTTCTCTGGAGTGATGAATCACGCTTCACCATCTGGCAGTCAGACGGACAAATCTGGGTTTGCCAGGTGAACACTACCTGTCCGAATGCATATTGCCAAATGTAAAGTTTGGTGGAGGAGGAATAATGGTCTGGAGCTATTTTTCATGATTCAGGCTATTACCCTTAGTTCTAGTGAAGGGAAATCTTAACGATACAGCGTACAATGACATTCTAGACGATACTGTGCTTCCAACTTTGTGGCAACAGTTTGGAGAAGGTTCTTTCCTGTTTCAGCATTTCAATGCCCCCGTGCACAAAGTGAGGTCCATACAGAAATGGTTTGTCGAAATCTGTGTGGAAGAACATGATTTGCCTGCACAGAGCCCTGACCTCAACACCATCGAACACCTTTGAAATGAATTAGAACGCTGACTGGAAGCCAGGCCGAATCGCCCAACATCAGTGCCCAATCTCATTAATGCTCTTGTGGCTGAATGGAAGCAAGTCCCCGCAGCAATGTTCCAGCATCTAGTGGACTGCCTTCCCAGAAGAGTGGAGGCTGTTATAGCAGCAAAGGAGGGTCCAACTCCATATTAATGCCCATGATTTTTGAATGAGATGTTTGACGAGTAGGTGTCCACATACTTTTGGTCGTGTAATGTAATTCTGTATTTCATTTTCTATCAATTTGAATACATTTCTAAACATGTTTTTAACCAAAAAATCTTTCTACAGTACCAGTCAAAGGTTTGGACACACCTACTACTTCCAGGGTTTTTCTTTATTTTTGTATTCAAAGCTGTCATCAAATCAAAGGGTGGCAACTTTGAAGAATCTCAAATATATTCCTGACGTGTTATTTCATAGTTTTGATGTCTTCACTATTCTTCTACCATGTAGAACATAGTCGAAAGTAAAGAAATACTCTTAACTCTTGAATGAGTAGGTGTGTCCAAACGCTGAACTGGTACTGTATATTTAATCCATTTGCAATTCAGGCTATAACACAACAAAATGTGGACTAAGTCAAGGGATATGAATACTGTAACGGCTTTCATCGGAAGAAGAGGAATCGTCAGACCAAAATGCAGCGGGATACGTGTTCATCTTTATTATAAGGAACTGAACACTGAATACAAAAAATAACAAAAGGAAAACCCGAAACAGTCCTGCAAGGTGAAACAAACACTAAACAGAAATACAACTACCCACAAATAAAAGTGGAAAAACAGGCTACCTAAGTATGATTCCCAATCAGAGACAACTATAGACAGCTGTCCCTGATTGAGAACCATACTCGGCCGAAACATAGAAATACAAAACCTAGACATACAAACATAGAATGCCCACCCACATCACACCCTGACCAAACAAAAATAGAAACATACAAAGCAATCTACGGTCAGGGCGTTACAAATACTTTCTGAATGCACTGACCACACATATCACCCTCCATCCCATGGCTAACTTCAAGATAAGACCTAATGCCTAATGTCATCAATTCATTGTGTAATTGTTCTGTACTTTTTAGTCTCATTATTACAGTATTTCCAGAGTATTAACAAACTGCTTCAAGCCAAGGATACCCCCACAAACATGTCTATGACAACAGAGGTTACATATAAGTCATAGATTTCTGCCAGGTCGCTGTGTGGAACATTGAAATTAACTGATCATTCCACGGTACGACAGCTCCAGCAGACAAAGGATAAAATATAAGCGTTACTTGAGATCCTGAGATCCTCATCAGATCCTTATCAGATCTTATCACCTTGAGGTCCTCATCAGATCTTATGACCCGGAGAACCTCATCAGATCTTATGACCCTGAGATCCTCATCAGATTCTCATCAGCTCCTCATCAGATCTTATGACCCTGACATCCTCATCAGATCTTATGAACCTGAGATACTCATCAGATCCTCATCAGATTCTCAGATCCTAATCAGATCTAATGCCCCTGAGATCCTCATCAGATTCTCATCAGATCTTATGACCCTGAGATCCTCATCAGATTCTCATCAGCTCCTCATCATATCGTATGACCCTGAGATCCTCATCAGATTCTCATCAGCTCCTCATCATATCGTATGACCCTGAGCTCCTCATCAGATCTTATGAACCTGAGATACTCATCAGATCCTCATCAGATCCTCATCAGGTCCTTCTGTAGCTCAGTTGGTAGAGCATGGCACTTTTAACGCCAGGGTAGTGGGTTCGATTCCCGGGACCACCCATACGTAGAATGTATGCACACATGACTGTAAGTCGCTTTGGATAAAAGCGTCTGCTAAATGGCATATATTATTATTCTCAGATCCTAATCAGATCTAATGACCCTGAGATCCTCATGCGATTCTCATCCGATCCTCATCAGATCCTCATCCGATCGCCATTAGATCCTCATGCAATTCTCAGCCGATCCTCATAAGATCTTATGACCCCGAGATCCTCATCAGATCGTATCACCCTGAGATCGTCATCAGATTTTATGACCCTGAGATCCTCATCAGATGTTATGACCCTGAGATTCTCATCAGATCTTATGACCCTGAGATCCTCATCAGATCCTCATCAGATCTTATGACCCCGAGATCCTCATCAGATCGTATCACCCTGAGATCCTCATCAGATCTTATGACCCTGAGATTCTCATCAGATCCTCATCAGATTCTCATCACATCCTCATCAGATCCTTTCACCTCTTGATGAAATTCTACTCGCTCAGGTGTTTTATGTGCTCATAAATCTGCGCCCCAAATGGCACCCTATTCTCTACAAAGTGCGGCAGGGTAGCCTAGTGGTTAGAGCGTTGGACTCGTAACCGGAAGGTTGCAAGTTCAAACCCCTGAGCTGACAAGGTACAAATCTGTCGTTCTGCCCCTGAACAGGCAGTTAACCCACTGTTCCTAGGCCGTCATTGAAAATAAGAATTTGTTCTTAACTGACTTGCCTAGTAAAATAAAGGTAAAATAAAAAAAAGTACACTCCATGGTCAAAAGTCAAATCAAATTTTATTGGCCACATACACATGGTTAGCAGATGCTATTGCGAGTGTAGCGAAATGCTTATAAATATTGTACTTTGTAGATAATAGAGTGCCATTTGGAATGCAACCATCGTCTGCCAATGTAGCTGCAATCCAAACCATTTCCCCGTTCAGTTTCATAAGAAGCACCTGTTTTCGGAGACTAACATTCCACGTACTGACCCAAGTAACTACATAAACACCTAAAAAAAACTCAAATGAAGTCCAGTTGACCGTAAAGGGAAAATCAATACTATGGACATTTATATTTATATTTTTGCACCCAAACTTTGAGAGTGTATGCTAAATGACCAAAATGTAAACTGTTTATGATTTTAGACAATGTAAAGTTTTGATAATCTTTCATAAATAGTAATATCCTATGATCAACCACTAGATGAGCTGTAGCAGTTTATGCCTTGTTGTAAAAAAAGGCTGTAGTATTGCTAACTAACTGCATCAAAGAGAAGAGGTTGTAGTATGGCTAACTAACTGTATGACAGAGAAGAGGTTGTAGTATGGCTAACTAACTGCATGACAGAGAAGAGGTTGTAGTATGGCTAACTAACTGTATGACAGAGAAGAGGTTGTAGTATGGCTAACTAACTGCATGACAGAGAAGAGGTTGTAGTATGGCTAACTAACTGCATCAAAGAGAAGAGGTTGTATCATGGGTAACTAACTGTATGACAGAGAAGAGGTTGTAGTATGGCTAACTAACTGTATGACAGAGAAGAGTTTGTAGTATGGCTAACTAACTGTATGACAGAGAAGAGGTTGTAGTATGGCTAACTAACTGTTTGACAGAGAAGAGGTTGTAGTATGGCTAACTAACTGTATGACAGAGAAGAGGTTGTAGTATGGCTAACTAACTGCATGACAGAGAAGAGGTTGTAGTATGGCTAACTAACTGCATCAAAGAGAAGAGGTTGTATCATGGGTAACTAACTGTATGACAGAGAAGAGGTTGTAGTATGGCTAACTAACTGCATGACAGAGAAGAGGTTGTAGTATGGCTAACTAACTGTATGACAGAGAAGAGGTTGTAGTATGGCTAACTAACTGCATGACAGAGAAGAGGTTGTAGTATGGCTAACTAACTGCATCAAAGAGAAGAGGTTGTATCATGGGTAACTAACTGTATGACAGAGAAGAGGTTGTAGTATGGCTAACTAACTGTATGACAGAGAAGAGTTTGTAGTATGGCTAACTAACTGTATGACAGAGAAGAGGTTGTAGTATGGCTAACTAACT